>NC_064542.1:13634862-13862362 GCF_023856365.1 Brienomyrus brachyistius
TTCGGGATTTGTGAAGATTTTCTTCCAGGTCCATCATTAAACATCTGTCCAACGTATTTCTTGATGCTTGTTGGATACTTGCTTTCTGATGATTGCATGAGTTGAACTTGAAGTTAAATTGGGCAGAGCTGCTCTACATAACCTGATAGTCCATCCAGCCTGATTTTATGGTGATGATTCTGTCTGTAGGTGTTTGGTTTAGTCTTGAAATACAGCTTGTTTTTCTAACTCTGTCGGACGTAGTCCTCCGTAACGCTCTTCGGTTGTTTGTGGTTACCTCAGGGTTGGCAAAGAGAGAGCCTTGTGGTTTCAGTCTAACTGGCTGCTAGTTTTTCCCTCCGTGGGTGTTGGGGGGTGTCTTCATGCTTTTTCCCTCACATCCCCACAAACAGACTTGCTCCAGAAGGCCATATGGTCACTGCTGTGCAGCCACAGGCTCCTCCCCCTCTGCCGGCGGCTAGTGGACTCCATTTAGGGAGCCACGAGATGCCAGAGTAGGCACCTGAGGCAGCTATGCTTGCACCCAGGCCAGGACAGTGCACCGTAATGTGTGTGTGAGAGAGATAGACCTGCAGAACATACTTAAGTTTTTTTTAATATATATATATAAAAACGTATATGCGCATTGGGCTGTTCGTACAAATACACGCTGTTTGGATTATACAAGAAACCTGAAAATAAGCACTTTCAAAAAGGTGGGAATCCTCAGACGGTCGTAAGGTTCCCAGTCTTCTGACGTGTCCGTTGTATTTCCGTAGTCATGTGCTATTTCCCAAGTAAATTCTAGATATAAATGTGGAATTTTAGTACGTATATCACGGAGGATAAAGGGGGAATTGAAAGAAAAGTTTAAACGGCCGGTGCCGTGATTAGTGGTTCCGGAGCGTGTGTTTCTCCTCAGATACTTGAAGTGGGTCGGGCAGGCGGTCCGTGAACAATGGTAACATTCATGTCGGACTGCAGAGGGAGGGGTCCAGATGTTTCCAATCAGTTTCTCGCAAGCGATAAACTTTCTTCGTAGTTGGTAAGAAACGGACCCCGATAAGATGAACCGGCACGGTGACTCGCTGCTTCGCTCTTCCCCCCTTGGTGCGACGTCCACTTCTGAGGGGCACAGTGTCTCCCCACGCCATCCGAGCAGGACAACCTCTGGGTGTGGGAGCCAGATGTGCAGTGGTAGGGGGCGACTATTTGTATTAAAGCAACAGGGCTGAGCGTTGCAAAACTTGGCTGCGTTTCAACGTCGGAATTTGTTTCACGGTCCAGCGCAGCTGTTCAAAACCGCTCCTTTTTCTGCACCGTTTTAAAAATGCGTTGTACTAAACATACAGCGGCGAAGCAATACTCCCACAAAGTCTACTAATAATGGACATGTGCTTCAAGTTTTCCAAAAAGCGAAACATACGAAAGGTATAACTAGGCACACTTCTTGTAGCCTGTTGAAATACCACATTATTAAATAGATAAAATGCCTATGCGCTTTACCTAAGATGAAAATATCATGCAAATACATAATACGGCTGTTAAGACTTGTTTATCATGCATTTTGCTGCGCTGCACTCTGACAGTGATAGAGTCACTAATTCGTTGCAGAAACATAACTCACGTTCAAACTCTGACGTCCCACTATGCGGCTTTGGATAGGGGCGAAGCCTGGGAGATCTGAAACCTCTGACAGGTTTACATCTAGGGAGAATGGTACACGAGTGCTCCGCGTAGCCAACAATTAATTTCAACAGAAAGAAAGGGAAGGGAAAATGAGAGTACTCCGCTGTAATCCCAAGTTATAGAGGCTCAACAGTAGCATCGCAAGTTTTTCGCCCGAAGTACTCGCCTTCGGCAGTGAGAGTACTTCGGGGGGAGAGAGAAGATCGACAATGCCTTTCTGCAAGAGGACGATTGCCCCCAAAGATTTGTGTAAAGACGGTGCAAACGGACAGAGCGCGATTTTCGGCGACCTCGTGGACGTCTGCGGATTCACCCTGTGCTCCGTCCTCCGACAACTAGCGGATTTGTCTCGGCAGTCGGTCAGCATCTTAGAGGAGCTTGAGGGGGAATTCGTGTCTATTTGTCACCGCTCCGGAACGCTGGAGTGCAAAGTTATCGGTCTGCAAAAGTACATTTCTTCTTTGGCCACCAAGTCTCCGACAAAGAGTAAGAAATCCTCTTTATTTTAAGGAATCAATACTATCGTAACCGAGTCAATATCATCGCAGTGTATTCATTTCTAGCTTTCTTTGGATTCCATTTACTTAAGCATGCGTCATTTTGCTTGAATAGCCTAAAAATTGCGTTGGCTATTTGGCAGTGGGTGTGGACACTAGATGTGCAGTGGGATGCATTCCTTCTTGTGGACTTTAAGTAGTTGCACGATTTTTATTACATACTTTTGAATAGTAATGATTTGTGTTATTGTTAGCCTATTTTAGAGTGCATCGTTAGGTAGCATGCCTGCATAAATTGCTTCAGAAAATGAAATTTGCAGAAAAGTTAACATATGATCTGTAGGCTTGAAAGTACTAATTGTGGAGGATTCTGACCTTCAGCCTTTTTCATACTAACATTTTATATGCAGTAGTGATGTGTATATGGATTGCATGCTGACGCCACATTAATAATCTTTGGCCAGCATGTACAATAGAATTCCACGCGTTGCTGTTATTTAATATAAGATTCTCTCAAATTCTAACTTTATAACCCATTACATCAAATCTGGCTCAGTACAAAATGTTACTAGGCAGCGAAGTTGGACAATGTTTACCATTGATGCCAAAATAACGCATGGTTATATGGATCTTTAACGGATTGCAATGTGCCAGGCTTGGTGCTGTTATGATTTCATTAAACAATCGATCTGGAAGAATCATGTGCCTTTTCAGAACTCATGCCAGGTCTTCCAAGTACAGTCATACATTGATCGTTTTCTAAAGAAAATGTCAAACCATTTCTCACTTGGGGACAAATCGTTTAGCTCAAACATTTGGTGTGAAATTTGCTATGGCCATGAGGAATATAAGATAAGATCTGATCTGAACTGGGTGGTCCTCGCTTACCAGCCTCTGCTGAGCGTGGTCGGTCTGTGGATGGCGCGGAGGCGCGTGGGCGTCTTCAATTCACGTGTACCCAGAGGGCGCCAAAGCGCGACATAGAAACTCCAACTGGGCTCCAATTATTTTTCTAGCCTCTCTTTTTTGCATACACTACCCCCCCCCCCCCCCAGCACATTAGTGAATTAATCTGTTGCCATTTTCCATGGTCTCCAAGAAATCTACTATTCCAACAAATAGCCTGCTTGAATGAACAGGGTGGAATGAAATGAATTTAATAGTAGGTATCCATTCTGTCTAGGAGGAATATGATTTTTTAAGCGCCATAACAAGTAGCTGACTACATAGCAAATTATATTGCTTTAGATACCTGGGAGATACTGGAGCGCTGTAACAATGTCGAAATCAGAAGCCGTTCTCTCCTCTTTGGCGCCACACATCTCACCACCGCGTATCATTTACACTGTCCTGCACGTAATTATGTTGTTCAGAATTCCTGCGCTGTCCATTTCCTTTTCTTTTTCTTATCAATTGCCAAGCTGCATTCAGGACTTATGTAAACTGTCCGGCAGGACATTCACTGTTATCTTTTTCGGGGGAAATATGAGTCGGAGAAGAATCCAGAGGCTGACAACATTTCCGTTGGAAGCAGGAGCCTGAAACGTGATGCGTTTTTCCACTGGTGTCCCCCCAACACACACACACACACACACACACACACACACACACACACACACACACACACACACACACACACACACACACACACACACATCCCTGTAGAGGGCAGCAAGGCTGGCTCACACTCAGGGTTCATGTGAAAGTTAGAAACGAGCGATGTCATAAGACAGAAGATTGCAGAAAGGCTGGGACGCCTGCCAGCCTACGCCCCCCCCCCCCTCCTCCCCCCGGTCCAGTTTTTCTGTCATCCCCGGGAACTCAGTCCCAGCCGTCCAGTTTATCCCTCAGTGTTTTACTTCTACGGATGTCTTATCGGCCCGAAATCAGTGGCTCCAAAATGGCCTTAGACTAGATTGAAATTGCCCATTTAAGATGAAGAAATGACTCTTAAAATATAGCTGTGGTGAATAAGAATCCAGGAATGTTTATTTTGCTTGTATTTAAAAGCAGATGGAGTCTCACATTTCCTCAAGTGCAGTATAGTCTGGAAAACAAGATTCAAGAATTATGTAATTATTATAATTCGTATTATGCAGGGGGCCGTATTGTTACCGTAAAGGCTGTTTGCATTCATATAATTACATAAAGTGTTCATTTGGAGAGTAAAGAAATGAATGGAAATCTCAACAATGAGGGGGGTTAAGCAAACACTTCGGGCGTTCGTGGTACAGAAGCTCGCGGCCAGGAATGGCTCACACGCATCGGTTCCCATAGCATCAGAACGTCTGTGTTTATAATGGCCGTGAGAGGCCCGGATGCCAGTGCAGAGGGCAGCATCTGGGATCAGGCCCTCAGGGCTTGGATTTGGAGGAGATACCTGAGTTGGGGTGGAATACATGTCCTGGGGGGCGAATCTAGGTGAAATGCAGTGAGAACGGCTAAGCGATTGCAGCCCTGGAGTCCGGCCACGCCTTCCCGCTGTAATATTGACCTCTTGCCTTTTTAATCATGGGGATTTTCCCCTCCTTCACTCTCTTGACTGGCTGTTGTCATGGCAACACTCCAGATGTGCCTGCAGGCTCATTCTCTTGGCAGTATTACTTACATTTGTTATTTTTTTTTTGCATAAGTGTGATGTTGAGAAACTTTGGTCGCTGTTCAGTGGGCAGATCGCTTACGATGTATCAAAGCTGTTCCTCGCCATTTGGTGGGGGGGGGGGGGATCATCAATCTTCATTGACCCCTTTTCTCCGTTTGTTGTTTGCCTTTTCCGAGAGAAAACAGATTTAAACAGATTTTTCATGCTGCACGGAACATGACTTTGCGACTTGGGGCTGGTGCTGCGCTCCCTCGTCGTTACGCTGCGCTTCCCCTCTGCCACGACTTGCACTCCCGTGACCCCGCTGTGCCGTGGAACTGTTCTATGCCATGTCTCCATCATCCATCTCCGTACCTCAGAACCACCTCCAAGTGCACGTAAATCACTCAGACATTCATTCAATTAACACGCTCTCTCCAGTGAGAGATTTCCATTGCTGAACTCAGGATAAACACTAAGCTGGACGAGATTCAGTAAAGCTGCCTGACAGATGAGTCTCGTGTCACGGTGAGAGGCACTCCAGATGAGCAGCGTGCTGCTTTTCAGTTCCCACAGACCCGAAGGCTTCTCTCTGCAGCTGGAGTCACAAGATGATTGGCACTTGGTAGATGTGGGCGGGGCTTCCTCTCAGCCATGCTGCACCTGACTCACGTCATGCACTCTCAGGAAAAAAGGGGTAAACATTTGTACCTTTGCTTGTCACCGGGACTGTACCGTCAAGAGTCTGCCAATTATACCCTTAACTTTAGGCAATTGTACTTATTAAGGTACAGGAATGAATTCTGAGAAACATTTTTGTACTATTGATGGTACATTAATGCTGTTTGTACCTTTGTTCCTCAGAGTCCATTTCTGTACCTTAAAAGGTACAATTACAAGGGTACAAATTTTTACCCTTTTTTCTGAGAGTGTGCATATCCCTTTGTCTTTCTCTTTTGGATTTGAGTGAGGGAGATGCTTGCAGTTTTTACACTAAAGTATTCATGGGGTTTGGCGAATGCAGACTTCTGAAACCATATGTATTTAATGAAATCGAACAACTAGACGAAACATTTGCTTAATAGGCAAAAGATATACTGGCGTTTTTCCATTGGTTGAGCTGACTCTCTGATGCACTTCCTGTTATTGTAAGCTCGCTGTTGTCAAGTTGGGGGCCATGGTTTGCTGTGTAAGCATACATCTACTTAGCAGATGTATGTTTTTTGGGAGAGCAGTGTGAGACGGTCCCTGCAGTAAATGAGTGTTAGGGGCTTTGCTCAAAGGCCCAACGGTGAAACCAGTCCGGTGACCTTGGGCTTTGAACTGACAACCTTCTGTTCACAGGAACCCTAATGACAAGTCATGCATGGCATGGATATATTGTGACTGTCACCTGACTGGAAATGACTATTGAGCGACATTGTACGATGGCCCGTGAATCCCCCTTAACCTAGGTCCGCCTTGCCTGACCCAGGCCCCTGGGAAGCATTGATGTGGGGCTACATAGAGGACAACGTCAAGCTTATTCCATCTCCAACACTCCCACAACCCACCCAGGTTTGGCTCCCCTTAATTTGGCAGCCTAGGATACCAGAGGACCCACCCAGGGTACCACCCTGCCACCAATCTCCAGTTATCACCATAGTTACCCACTCCCACAGCATGGAGACAAAGAGCAGAGCAAATGCAGGGTCAGAGGTCTTCACCATCTCCATGCTGTTTCGGTTAATAAAACTCAAAAAGGGTAGGGGTTTGTGGTACCTAGGTAAGACCCCAATTTAAGCTAAACTCACAGGTCCAACAGCAGGCCTCTATCTGTGTAAGTGTTCAGGTGTGCATGTATGTGCACTAGCGTCAGTGTTTGTGTACCCAAGACTATGCTGGACATTAATTATCTTTACTATGGGTATTAGAAATTATGAGTGCATGTGTCTATTTTAGCAAAAGTGTATTTTTATTGCCTGTATATTTGAAGGTATGTCTGTTCCTTAGCAGCTTTTCTCTTGTACCTAAAGGTGTATTTGTTTGCATGCATTAGCATTAGTGTTTGTGCATCCAGAAGTATGTTTGACGTCAGCTTATTTTATTGGGTTTTAGAGTTTGAGCGTGTGCATGTTTATTTTAACAAAACCAAATTTTTATTGCCTCAATATGTGAAGAGCGTGTGCCTCTGTATGTGTGTGTTCCTTTTCTCTCAAGGTGTGTGTGCGTGTGTGTTTTTGTAATTGCTACATTATGGCCACTAGATTTCCACACAATATGATAAAAACCTGTAACCTTGTGAGATTTTCTCTGTCCCCACAAGGATAAACTCAATTTTATAAAAATCTGTGACCACAATCAAAAAACTAAAAATGTCAAAAGTCTTGTATTTTGTTTGGTTACTTATGGTTAAGGTTTGGGCTGGGTTGGGGTTCATCACAGCTGGGATTAGGGTTATGTATATAGGGTTATTCCCAAATAAATGGAGATTCCATAACACAGTAAATAATCAAGCGCTGCAGGGGCACAATTTTTTTGTCCTGCAGCCCTGCAGTCCTGCTGAAATGCCTGTCTGAAGACATTTCTTGTCCCTCACTTCTCATCAAACTTGCTCAAAACCAGCTTTCGTTTTTTGCATCTCCCTGCATGTCCTTGCCTTTTAAAAACTACATATATTACACTACCTCTAATTGCTCTGTGTTGCTACCTCTATGCAAATGTGATAAGTCATGAAAGGAGGGAGTCTGATCTGAGATGAGCAGGATGTGAACAGAGAGGGAGAAGGTAGTCATGAGTACTGCTGTGTAAGCTCTCTGCTCGCTCTATCAATAAGATGCTCCATTTATCCTTCACCTGCAGCGTAGCGCTTAAACGTCTCCTACCACTTCATACACTAAAAATATGGATTACATTTATCACAAGCTGGTCAGTGCCTTATTAACATTGCGTTTTGTTTTTTTCAGTGGATACTTTTACCAAAGTGATGTACATTTTGAGAAAGCAGGGATAGGCAGTCCCTGTAGCCATTAGGGGTGAAGGGTCTTACACAAGGGCCCAATTGCGTAATGATTCTGATTCATGGGATTTGAACCAATGACCGTTCCATCACAGGTGTAGTATCCAAATGCACTAAGCTCCTCATGCATCCACACATCTTCTACCGCTTTTCCGGGTCGGGTTGCGGGGGCAGCAGTCTCAGCAGGGAAACCCAGACTTCCCTCTCCCCGGCCACTTCATCCAGCTCCTCCGGGGGAATCCTGAGGCGTTCCCAGGCCAGCCGAGAGACATAGTCCCTCCAGTGTGTCCTGGGTCTTCCCCGGGGCCTCCTCCCAGTGGGACATGCCCGGAACACCTCACCAGGGAGGCGTCCAGGAGGCATCCTGACCAGATGCCCGAGCCACCTCATCTGGCTCCTCTCAATGCAGAGGAGCAGCGGCTCTACTCTGAGTCCCTCCCGGATGATTGAGCTCCTCACCCTATCTGTAAGGGAGAGCCCAGCCACCCCGTGGAGGAAACTCATCTCGGCCACTTGTATTCGTGGCTTTACGACATAAATTGATAAATACAGAAAAAGAATAAGACATGTTATTTGTTGCAGATTTACTGACAGAATATTTAACAATATTGGTTATTATTTGTTTTGTCGTCCATCCATACCCTCCCTCAGTCCAGGTTCGCGGTGAAGTTCAGGACACAAGGGAGGGATCCCGCTTTTTCATGCTGCCTCATTTTTTTCTGGACAGGATCATGGGGGAACATAGGATTTTTAAATATTACTAATAATAATACTTAGTAATTGAGATTACAGTTATTTCGTCAAAGGCGCGTGTGTGAGTGTGCGTGGGCGTGTCTGTGCTTGCGTCCGCCCGCCTGCCCATGTTCGTGAGCCGGTGCCCCTGCTGTCTCCTGCAGACGCCCAGGTCCAGGGCTGACACTGCAGCTTCCGCAGTGCCAGGAGGGAGGCGGGCGGCACCATGCACACTGCAGCCTCCGGAGGCGCTTTCTCTCACGCTCTTTCATAAGCCCCCGGTCGGTACCGGGGAGGGGGGGGGGTCTCACAGGAGCGGCAGGCGGAGCGGAGCGCGGGGGAGCACCGCGGACATCCCCATCAGGAGGGGAGGGGCACGGCGGCCGACGGCGGATCGATGCGCTGGAGGAGGAGGAGGACACCTGGGAGGGAGGGTAGCGGGGGGGCAGGCGAGAATGGGGGAGCCAAGGAGAGCAGCGCTCACGTCCTCACGCCGTTCCTGAGAGGTAGGGGGCGTGTGTGTGTGTGTGTGTTTGTGTGTGTCAGGGTGCCGGGGGGCCAAGCACTGCTGGTGTTGTGGAGACAAGGTCAGCACTGGTATTGCGATAGGAATGTTAACAACGGCACTGGAATCCCTCTGACCATAAGCAGCTAACGAGAGAAAAGTGAACTGGAAGGTGTGTGCACGTGTGTGTGTGTGTGTGTGTGTGTGTGTGTGTGTGGATTAGGTTTATATGACATTGTGGGGACCAAATTGTGGGGACCATTTTTCAGGTCCCTACAAAGATCTGTGAATGCAATCAAAAAAGTAAAAATGGCGAAAGTCTCGTATTTTGTTTGTGGTATTGTGGTTACTTATGGTTAAGGTTAGGGCTGGGTAGGGGTTAAGGTCGTCATGTTGGGATTTGAGTTTTCCCCTTAGAAATGAATGGAGAGTCCCCACAAAGATATAATCACAAACCTGTGTGTGTGTGTGTGTTTGGCTGGGGGTGGTGGTGGTTCTGGGGTGTGTAGACTGTTGTACTCACACCTCTCCAGGGTTCATAAGTGGCAGTTCGCGTTAATTTCTCAGCCCGTTGCATCTCGTTTGGTCGCTATGATTTGCTGCACCCACAGTCAGGACATTTCTGATTTGTGTGCTCATCCCATAGTGGGCACTCTGGGGTGGGGGGGGACCCTGTACTGGGTTTGGGGTTCAGTGACGCTTCCGATCTCTTTTCTGGGGCTCCCTGCTCTGCTCCTCATGAAGAACGTGGTTAGCAGCTTTCACACGGATCTGCAGGCAGGTGGCCAGTGGCAGGTGGCCGTACTGGAGCCCATCCTGTATCCTTGTTTCCAGAATTATGTCAGAGTCGGAGCCTGAGATGATTTTCAGTCTGCTTGCTTCGCGGAAACTTTTACAACTGCATACTTAAGGAGATGTTGCCAGAATGGAGGAGTATATAGCAGGTTATATGGGATGTAGGGTGATAATCAGCCTAACTGTGGAGGCTGAACTTTCATGTCAGATGTTTGAGGAAACATCTGACTATTTCACCCATAACGGGAGATCGGGATGCTTCAAGCCTGACTCACTGTGTGCAGTTATTTTTAATTTCACAGGAAGGCAGCATAAGGAGCGGTTCGTCCGCCTGCGCAGGCCTTCAGGCAACGGGGAGGCGACCAGCGCTCCCCTGGGGTCACATGACCTTTAATCACGGCACGGATTGGCCGCCTGCGTGTGGCCGGAGGTTTGTAATGGATTCTTCTGGCAGTTTTTTTTGTTTTGGTCACCTTACTTCTCGCGCTCACCGTGTTGTTGTTATATTTACGTTATTTGTCGAGCTGTGAGCTCCATCGGAGGATCCATTGCACAAGAACTGGCCGCAGGGAGGAAGTGTCTCTTGCTCAGCAGCCTCCCAGGTCCAGTCTACCTGGATCTTCTGAGAGATGTCACCTTTCTTTGGGTTTGAGGAGCGGCGCAGGGTGTGTTAAGGCAGTTCAAGCGTAAATGTTTGGATTAAGGAACCTAGGAATCATGCTTGTTTACGTGAGGCGTCTTCTGACTCACGTTGGGAGCAGCGATTTTTTTATGAAAATGTCCTGGCATAAATGCGCCCCCCCCCCAAAAAAAGGTGTCTGCTGTACAGTGTGTGCCCTTCCTCTCCGTTTGTTGGTGCACAGTTGGTAAAAGCACATACAGCGATCTTCACCGCGTGCGTCTCTGTGGTCGCACGCCGCGGTCGCGACGGCAGCAGCTCATTGGTGGCGAGGGTGGGATTTCTGCCATCCTCTTGCTGGGGAGCCCGGACTCTGGGCTGTGAATCTGCTCTCTTGTCCAAAGAGCCATTTCCTGTTTGAAACACCCCCACCGCCCCTTGTCCTGGACCACTGAGAGCAGCCGGAGGGGAAGGGATTAGGGGTGACATTTGGAGGACCGGTAGCTATGACACATAGCTGAGTAATTGCGATTGATGTCCAGCATTTCACAGGTCAAGACAAACAACGGTCTGTGGTTTCTGTTGAATGCCTGGAGAAAACACCCATAATCCCTTTCTCTTTCTATCCTGCATAAAATCAGCCTCAAACATATCTGATATCGCCATGACAACATCCTAAAAAAATCCTAACTTTGTTTTCAATATTGCAGGAACTCAGAGGTGCTGGAATTCCTCTGCTGCGGTAGAAGTCGGCATTCAACCCCCTTTACCAGTGTTCTTCCTGTCACAGTTACCGTAGTAACCTTACCCTGTATTGTCATTTTGTCACGTCCGTGTGAAAAAGCAGTTTCATCCATAGGTTCCTGTCTCCCACCATAAACACTTTATTGGTCTTGGGTCATCGTTTCTCGGTTTATCTGTTTATCCTGGCTTCTTTGGGCTGGACAAACGTCGTCGTTTGGGAAGCAGACAGCAGGCTGCGTGAGCCTGTGGTGGATGCAGGCCAGGATTTGATCGCGGATGGCGTCAGGTTTCCCTCTCGCTGTATTTCATGTGATGTCACGTGCAATTAATGGTAACCAGGTTTTCTCGACACGCGAAGATGATTCTGGTCTTTAAAGACGTACATTTGCACAGCCTGGCCCTTAAAACATCACATGAGGACCAGGACGATTCCCCTGGGGTGGGGGTGCCGTCCGCCGGGATCTCACAATGCAAGCGACGGGTTGAAAGTGAGCATAAATCTGACTGGGGGTGCTGATGGCTCCATGGACAGGAAATGAACGATGTGTTGGAAGTGTCCTCGCCAATGCTGGGCGTCCCCCGTGGCCCATAATGCAAAGCAGATGTTTTGCTCAGTCCTCCACCTATTAATTCGAAAGTCATGTTGTTTCGAGGGGAATGGCGCCAAAGCAATAACCTTGATCCTCGAAACCCCACCCCCTCCCCGTCTTTGAATTTGTGAAAGGCGTCGGCATAAGGGTGTAAAATGCAGAGGACTCCCAAAGCGTGAGCAGGGGTCCTGTTTTTTTGGGCGGAAGGACGACGAGGGACTGTGGTTAGGCCAGTGCAGTCAGCAGTCCCGGTTTGGGATTCGTGCCTGAGATTCAGAGGAGGGCAGTTTTCCCAGCGCGCTCTCGGACACCCGCAGATCCGGGTCTTTATGGATTTTCCTTTCTCACAGTCATAGAGTGGCAGGAATGTGCACGACGTTGTGTTTGTTTGAGGGTGGGTTTGAACCCACTCTGTCCGTCCCACTGTTCCTAAAAATGTAAATGGCTCTGTCTCCATTGTTTCAGGTCCTGTACCTTGCATTATGTGCATGGGTGGCCCCCACCTGGGACCGTCACTGCAAGTAAAGAGCTTAAGACTGAAAGCTTCTCTTGGAGCTGCTGAGGAGACTCGATTCTCAAAAGCTCTTCTGATAACGGCCTCTAATCCCCATCATCCAGCTAGAGTCTTTAAAAGTCGCTACGGGAATCCAAGGAGCAGACCTCTCTGTCCCAAAAGTCATCCTATCTCCCAGCCCCCATCTCTAAACACCTGCAGAGAGGGTGGTGCTGAATGAGTTCTTTTGTAGAGTGTGGGGTCCAGGAAGCGTGTTGGGTTTCAGGGCGGAACAGCGTGGGGGGGGGGGGGGGGTTATGGGGGGCAGAGTCTGCATGAGCTGAAGGCGTTAAGCCAGGGTGACTTACAGCAGGGTCAGAGTTATGCACTTCGCTGGCTATTTTATTGAGAAATGCTCTGTTATTTGCTTAATGACAAGTGCACAACAGCTGGGCTTATTTACCACCTCCAGAAAGATATCTAGTCATTCAAATGCAGTGAAACCATATGGTATATAAAGGATATATCGCGGGGTCAGCATAAGAAGTCATATGGGAAATGTTTTGGGAGTTTTTGGGAGTTTTGCAGAAGCCACAGACGAAACACAGAAGGTTTAGTAACTCATAAAAGCATAGAATATATGTAGTGCTGGTTTGGAGGAAGCAGGGTGGGTTTGCAGCAGCCCGATATCTCAGTCACCTTTGTGTCTCATCTTGCTCGTATCTTTCTGCTTTGGCTCATCAAAGGGACCAAGGAGACCAAAAAATTGTGTGCATTTTTCCCAGGTCGTGGGGGGGGGGGCGGGACTGCACATCTAGCCCCTGTTATTTAAAACTTAACCGCAGAACATGCTTGGTCTTTATGTAATTCTTTAAAATTTCAATGTCACTGCTTTATCAACTTTTGGTGTTAGGAAAGTGGTCAGAAGGTGTGTTTTTGGGCATGACTGAGTGCTGACTGAGTGCTGACTGAGTGCTGACTGAGTACTGACTGAGTACTGAGTTTTGGGTACTGGGTATTGCTTCTGCGGGGATTCAGGTGAAACCGTCCAGTGAGTGCTTTTGGTAACTCAGAAGCATTTCAGTTCCTCTGAACTTCATATTGGTGTACGGAGGCTGGCTGCCCCGCGGGGGGGGGCGTGGGAACGGCTGACTGATCATGCATTTCTTCACCATTCTAGTCTTGAGGAATGCTACCTGTCTGGAAATAAGGGGCAGTAGCGTGCTGTTCTGCGGAATCCTAATAAACACAGAGTGAGCGCGTCGTCTCGGTCGCCTGTTCCCTCGCCTGATCCCGGGCCTGCATCTGCACCATCTTCCGAGGCAGATGGGGGTATGTTTCACGTTCACGCTCGAATTCCACTTTCCTTGCGTCCTTCGCGATAATGTGCGTGTCCTCGTCGCGTCGGTCTTCACCGTGAGCCGGATCCAGGGCTGGCAGAGCAGATGCATACCTTGTGTGGAGGTTCGTAGCTGACTGCAGGTTACGGAGAAGATGGCACTGGTGCTGCAGTGCTTCAGATGTTAGACCATGTATTACCCATAATCTCCATAGACATAGTCAGATCCAGGTCTGCTCTGTGTTTTATAATTGTGCGTGAAAGTTGATACTTAAATAGCACAGTGAGTAGCAGGGGAAAAGCCCACATATCTTCTACTGAGAACTGTGTGAACAAAGTTCTGCTCTGTGTGATGGAATGAGCAATTGCTCGACCCTCAGAGGTTTACTAGGTGTAAAATGTGTATTTCTACCTTGTCTAGTTCACCTGCCCTTCAACACCGTGAGGTTATTCAATAATTTCCTCACTCTTCCCTCCAAAAATCCCTGCATCTTTCGAATCTATTTGCCACAAGGAAGTGAAATTATCAAAGGGGTTTTTAAAGATGTCAGCAGTAAACGGTGTCACCTAGATAGCGTGATCACATGGAAAGGTGCTCAGGACGAGGGCAGGATTAGTAACGTTCTGAGAGAAAAGTACTGGGGTGTGATATTTTGCCTGCTAGAATTAGCTTTGAGAGGGAGAGAGACGATGAGAAAGTAGGGAGAGCAAGAAGGAGAGAGAACAAGTAGGAGGGAGTGAGAAAGAGAAGGAACGTATAAGACTTCTACTGAATCACCAAAGAGGCCGAACAAATGTCCTATACATGGTTATGTGCATGTGTTTAAAAAGTTGGATTCCTGCCACTGAACTCCTGCTGTAAAAAAACAAATAAGGATGACTTGGGGAAGGGAGGGGTAATGAGAGAACAGAGATGGGTGGAGGGAGAATGAAGGGATAATTTCAAAAGGGGGCTGAAGGAAAATGACGGAGAGCTCAGCTGATGACCTGAGGTGGACTGTGAGCTCATGGTGTGTGTATAAAGAAAGACTCTGTATATCAGATTATGTGTTTCGAGGGTAACGCTGCTGCTTCCCATGTCCGGGGTTGAGGGTTCGAATGCCGCCACCTGTCTGTGTTCATGGAGCTTGCATGTTCTCCCTCTGTTCTGCAGGGTTCCTCTGGGGACTCAGGTTTATCCCACAGTTAGTTCTCCTGGTGTCTCTAAATTGCCCAAAGGGTGTGCTTGTGTGTGCATGTGTTTTCCTTGTGATGGAGTAGCACCCAGCCCAGGGTGTATCCTACCTTGTGCCCTGTGTATCCCGGGATAGGCTGCAGGCGGGCAGTACAGGATTATGCATTTCAGCTCTGTTGTATGTGAATTTTAGGGGCGTGGCTAAGACTATTACATCACCAGTTAGATTATCATTCAATGGCATGCCTGGCACATACAGGTCCTGTGTCAACCCCCCCCCCCCCACCCTACAGGACCTGTATGTGCCAGGCATGCCATTGAATGATAATCTAACTGGTGATGTAATAGTCTTAGCCACGCCCCTAAAATTCACATACACCAGCTCATTTTCAAGCCAGATCACGGACCTAAACGGTAAGCCAGCCAATCAGAGCAGAGCTCATTAACATATTAAGGAGCCCATCTGGCTATCTGGCATACCTGACATACTATGTAAACTCCAGAGAACACCTTAAAATGCCTCCTCCAAGCACAGCATGAGGAAGCTGCACACACTTCCTCCTTTATCAAACAACTGAAAATAAAGCTAAAAACAGAAGTATTCATCAGTATTGCTCCAAAAAAGCCACCAAAGGTAGCAAGACAGTGTACATTCTACACATAAGTTACTAACGATCAGTTTCAAATTTCTTTAATTGAAAACTTTAAGTCTATTATAGAAGTTCTGTTCACTGACAATATTTTTGGTGCCCTTCAACAAGCAGTTTAATTAAACCAAACTAACAAAGAACCATTTTCTAGTTAGTACCTAACTGTCATTAATCAATGTAGCATTTGACTCCCAGTTGGGCATAGCAGTTATTCTTGGTTATTATATTCGACTTCTTGTGCCTGCCTGTAGTTTATGACAAATGGCCTGTTTTGTTGTGCATAGTTTGACACTGTTTAAAAGCATTTTTAGTTCCATAAAAGTTACTGCAGCACTTAATCCAATATCAAATTATTTTGGACAATGTATTGCAAAATCTAAGCATCCTGTCTTAATGAGGAGTCTGCGCACAGTTTATCTTCCACAGAGAGAGGAGAGGGTACCTTTACCTGAGCACAGGCATGACCTTATGGGTACTAGCTCTCAGACACAATTCTTTGTATAACCACTAGGGGGCACAGAAGTACAGCAAACAGAGGGGCGGTGCCCATTGTAGATGCTGTAGTTGTGGATTCATTGAAAGGTGCTCTTTTTCCAAGATCATGGCTTTTTGGTCATTTTCTCACCCTCAGATTTCCAATAGACCTCTCCTGAGACATGCAAGTCGTCTCACACACATACACACACACACACACACACACACACACACACACACACACACACACACACACAGAGCGGACTTTAATTATATCTTTGTGGGGACTCTCCTTTCATTTCTATGGGGAAATCTCTAATCCCAACATGACGACCCTAAACCTAACCTAAACCACAAGTAACCAAAGAAAATAAGAGATCTTTGACATTTTTAGTTTTTCGGTTGCATTCACAGACCATTCTTCAGGTCGCCACAATGTCAGAATAACAGGTTTTTATCACGCACGCACGCACACACACACACACACACACACACACACATCATGTTTATTTGCCCCCAGACAGTTTACACAGCTGCACTCTTACTGCAGATTCCGAGGCCCAATAGCTAAGGAGCTGGAGTGAGCTGCCTTCTGGGATATTAAACTCTGCTGAACACACCGTTGTCAGTGACGAATTCCATTTGGAGCCACCGGCTGAGGCAAAGAGGCCCAGCAGGGGCCGTAACAGGGAAAATTACCCGAAATGGAAGCAGAGCATGAAGTTGGGAAACCCCTTACCCTGAGTGGATATGCTTTTAATGGCTACACCTTTAATGCATGTCACTGCCAAAGTGTGCCCTATTCACCCAGTGTTCGGGTGAGTGGGCGCAGACCCATGGCGCTGTGCGACATCACCGTGGATACGGGTCTCCACACCGGTCCCGAGGGCGGCGCGGTCGTTACGGTTACTGTCGCCATGATGCTCTCATCTCTGCGATCACCTAAGCTGAGCAGACACCGCTGCTCCGTGCTGTTGACCCGATTCCTTTTTTTCACGGTAATGTTTCTTCCAGATGGGCTGGAGGTCCATGCCAGGAATCTGGGCCCGTTGCCAGCGGCTCTGCCACTGGGCCCCACGGTGCCGGGGGCGGGGGGGGTGACTGACGCCATATCGCTGAGCTATAGCCACAGCCTGTCACCGTGACCCCCGTCTCTCCATACCTCGCCATGGTCCGGGGCTTTGTGGCTGTTACTCGTCATGCAGTTACATCAGGGTCGTGCTGCTCGCTGGCCTGGGGGAGTGATCCAAGCCGGCCTGGGGGAGTGATCCAAGCCGGCCTCCGTGCTCCGACGGAAAGAGCAGCAGACCGCAGTCACACCTGCTGTCCCAGGATGGGCTGTTCCTACGACTGGCCCCTCCATGGGCCCGTGAATTATGAGCTCTGCTCGGCCTCGCCGGCCTGCCCCAGCGCCATCATACGGAAGATGTATGTTTTGCTTTCTGCCTTTTCTTTATGCTTTGTGCTCTGGTTTCATGGCGTCTGAGTTTCACACCCTGGGGATCTGTAAACTATGGAGGGGGGGGGGGTGTTGGTTCAGGGTGGGGCCCGGAGTGGTGGTGAGGTGACGCGGTACAGTTATCAAGGCCGACGACCTGGATGTGAGGAGAGTGTGAGATGCTCTGGGTGGCTTTTGTGAGTCACCTGGAGATGTCAGGGATGAAAGCAGAGATGCTTCTTTCTCCATCTATATATTTAACTGTACACATAATAGATTATTTTTGGAGCTTTCATGACGAGGAGTTATCGTTTCTCAGGCTGCCGCTCACAGCTCTTGAGTGTTCGGTGACGGCTGGCGGTGGTGGACGGTCTACAGCTAGAGGGCGCTGTTGGAAAGGAGGAGATTCCTACTTGCTCTGCCAGCACTCTCTTCTAGACACTGCTGGATTCAGGGTGTGTGCAATGTCAGGGGAACGTGATTGCGCCCTCCCCCCCCCCCCACCGCGACCCTTTCGTGATGCGAATCACATCAGCCTCCTCTGAGCCTCAGTGGCCGCCTCGCCCAGGAGCCGGGCTCGTATCTCCGGCTCCACCTGCAGACCCTGTGTGAGATCCTCGCGCTCCGTCTCCTGGCAACCGCACGACTCTGCCTGCATGCAGATTGGCGGCGCGTGCCCGTGCAAATTTGCTGCGTGGTGAACTGCATGGGCAGGGGTTTGCCACTCGTTGCCACCCCCCCCCCCCCCCCATGGGTCACTCTGGACAAGGGGCAGGACCAAATGGGGATGGAAACTGGATGGAAACCCAGTGGGCCACACCAGTGCGTGGGGCATTTCATTGCAGACCAACTTGCATGCCTCGACCGCTGTTAAATATTTATGCCTGTTTCTCAAATCTTGTCCAGGATGTGCTGCTGCCTTGTGCCCTGTGCTGCCTGGGATAGGCTCTAGGCCTCCCAGCTGACCCTGATCAGGATAAGCAGCTGGAAAATGGATGGATGGATAAATCAGCTGGAATGACTACAGGCAAACGTAGGACCTTTGAACTGCCCTTGCATGTGAAATCAAAAATATGTTGCAACCCTGCCCCCTGGTGACCACTTTGGGTACTGCATGCCTGAGTGCATTTCAGCTTTGGGTCCTGCCAGATCCTTTCATGTCTTACCCTGAGCACCATTCAAATTGGTTGAAGACCGAACCAGTGTTTCAGAGCACAGATGAACGCTGATTTTACGAAGGATGCCTGGTTAACAGCTTTAAGCCTGAGGTTGCTGTGAAGCTGTATTCCCAGATGATTGCACGCCTACTCCCCCCACGGGCCGCCATAAGGCGATTAAGGGCCTTCTGAAGGCGGTCGCTGTCCTGCGTCTCATTGTTTTGCGGTACAGTGACCTTCAGGCAGAGTTGATGAAGTGAATGTGTGTTGTGGCCCCGCCCCCGAATTGTAGGATTGGCTGAAAGCCAGCGATAACAGGTCAGCCTGCAGTCGCAGTGGAAATTACAAGGGGAGCATTGTGTTGCTGTGGCATTGGGGGAGCGCTAATAAGACTGTTCCTAAGTAAGGGGAAAGCTACATTTCTTGGACTGTTTTGAGTTTTTCTCAACATTCATCCATAGAACGTGGCCGCACAGGGTTCTAGAGCACCGCTTGCTGGGAGGACACCGCCTGTTCCCTTGCTTTGTGCCCCCTCCGCTCTCCCTCCCCTCGGAACTGCCCACACACACCTCACCCTCCTGCTCTGAGGATGACCAGCAGGCCGGGGAGGGGGGGAGGGGGGGCACCAGGCTGCATCCACAGCCTCACATAAGTTATAGTGGTGTAATTCACGACTGCAGCTGCAAGGAAAATGAAACAGAGCTGAAATGCATAAATAACTCAAGATTAAGAGACCACTGGTTTTATAGGCCTTCCTGGCGGTGCGGAGCTCTGACCTGTAGCCCCGCCCCTGGGCGGAGCCTATTCTCATTACTGTATTCAGACCACGGGGCCGATGACGGAGGTTCCTCATTAACGAGGGGCTAATTACCGAGTAATCCTGCCAGCCGGATGTCCACTGAGCCCCCGCAGGTTGCAATGGGCGACATGTGCACTGCGACGGCCGGGGTCGTGACCGGCAGCCATACGGTAAGATGGCCATGGCAGGAAGTCACACGGCATGGGTGACTTTTGTTTCTGGACATAGGTGTGCTGTTAGAGATGTCAGTGGGATGAAGTGACCAGTGTTTGCTTCAGCAGGGGGGCGTGGAGGGTCGGCTCAGTTTGACAGCCGAAAGGCCTGCGTGTTTGTTACTGGGGCGGTCGTCTCTCTGGGGCAGGTCTCGTACAGTCCTGTACAGTCTCCGTGAGAAAGAACAGATGTAGGAAGGCTGGTCACTCTGATCCCAGGAGATGCTCTGCTTAACCTCGGAAAGGCCATGAAAAAAACACAAGTGTCAGGTTAAGAAGAGAATAAGAAACACAGTAACAACATTAATGATATTAATACCGGCCGCCTTTGCCTGCTGGCTGTAAGCATGTAAAAAGGTGAGATCCAGTGTTTTGACTGGCCATGGTGCCGAATGATGTGGGAGACGGTAGGAATTGTCTTGAAAGGAGTTTGGTTTGGTTTGGCAAAGACAGTGTGAGTGCCCACTTCAGAGGGGAGGGGGCGGGCACGTGGACACGCGTGAGCCTGATGGTCGCCTCGACAGCGTTGTTAGTAAACGCCAACTTATTTGTGATTCATTTACATGCATTTTTTTATGTCTCTCCTGTTCTCAAAGGAAAAGTAGCAGAAACTGTATGACCAGTTCTGAGCAAGTGCCTGTGGGATAAGAAGTGGCAACTGTAGTGTATGAGAAGATCTACTGCACACTGCATGCGAGTGTGTGTGACTGTGTGTGTAAAGGACAGACACAGAAGTCGGGTGATTCCCTTCTGTCAAAGAGTCACTGCCTGATCCACACCTGAGTGGGAACCAGGTGGGTCATGATAAGATTACTGTCTGTCAGTGAACCAATCCAGTGCTAAGCTGACCCACCGTCAGGCACTTAATGCCCTAATTAGGCGATAACAGGACAACACGATGAACGGGACAGGGCAAGTCTAGGCTGCCTATTGGACGAATCAGCACCCGCCTGTCACGTAGGTGATCGGCTTGTTAATGGCAGTGCTGGGCTGCTTAAAAGCATTGTGACATTGGTGGGGGGGGGGAGGGGGGGGGGTGATGTGTGCAGCGCTGGTTAATACTCGCCATGGGAGTATATGAGCTGTTAACCGGTACAGAAGTAATTAACAGGAGTGTAGTGTGTACAGAGCTGGTTAATCATGTGGAATGTATTCAATTGTGTAGTAGTGATCAGGATCGCTCGGAGGGAGGTTAAATAGTGGCCGCAGCCGCCCCCCCCCGAACCCCCCATCGTGTGTACACAGATAGTCTGCTGTCATGTGATGTTTGCCAGACAGATGCCTGTGATGAATGTATAAGAGGCAGTGCTGGCGTGACACTGAGCATGTGCCTGCAGAGGGAGGCGGGGCCAGCGGGGTTGAGGGTGGCGGTGGGGGGGGGGTCTGCAGGCTCACGTGCCATTATATAGACGGTCATCACTGCTGGTTATTTATTATCTTTTCCTCTTGCGTTTTCTGGACCCCCTCTCCCGCGTCCTTGGGAGACGTCCTGTTCTCTGTCCCGGTCTCGCTCCCTCTCCCTCTCGCTTTCTCTCTCTCTTCCCCTCTCCCCCATCGCTGCCCCCCTCCCGGCTGCAGTGGTGACTCCGCCTCCCCCTGTGAATGAGTCTGGCATCCACAGCAACGCTGCCATCGCAGCCAGAGGAACACACTCCCAGCCTCTGAGCCACGCACTCTTGCAAGCACGCAGACATACCCACGGACACACGCGCACACGCCGGCGCCAGGACGCAATCACGCAGACACACACGTGGCCTCACACGGACAGTGGCTCGCACGCCGTCTCGCACACACGTACACACGCACGCACGTGCACGACCCCGCTCATTCGCCTGTGGTGGCAGGAACTCTGGGATGAGGTGATGTTCTGGGATAGGAAGCACGGAGTGATGGGGAACTCCCAGCGCCGGTCCAAAGGGAGGCACCGACCCCTGGGGGCAACAGGTACCTGAACGGACGGGGTGGGACAGCTGCTCTTTAGCGCACTGGGTTTGCATTTGCGGCAGCGGGTGGGGGTCAGTGTTAAGTGCGGCACTGCTGGTGTGTGATATGCTATGTGGGTTCGCTGGTTCGGCCAGCATCTGGTGGGACTGGTTGGGATGGATAAACTAGGATTTGGGTAGACTTGGTGCAGCGGGAACCGGAGGGGCTAGAGATTGGATGGACTTGGTGGACAGGGGCGGGGAGATTCTACTGCTAGTCACTGTGAGCCCAGCTGTGAGGACGGTGTTGCCGGAGTGATGAGGATGCTCACTGCTGAAAGGACAGCGGCCCACACGGGACACGCTTACACACGTGTAGCTGTACTTATCTCCACACCAGTACATGCACGCGGGCACGTTACCTCACACACGTGCAAAATGCACACACTGGCGCCCACCCACACATATACACATGCATGCACACGCACACGCCTGCACGCCTGCACGCCTATTCGGTGAGGTCCCATACATGTGGCCCGCTCATTATTTGCAGGCATCGATCACCGCTGCCGGTTCCCTTGACTACCGCGGCGTGTTATACATGTCGAAGGAAATGCCACACGTCCGCGTCGCCGATCGTCCAGCCGATGACCTCTCCCTGCCCGGGGAGAACCGAGGCTGCAGCGGCGTGTGGTCGCCATGGTGACATGCCAGCATTGAGGCGGGTTGGGAGGGGCAGGGTGCCGCCATGGCCCCCTGCTTCTTGCGCCTGTGTGCGTTAATCCCAGCAGGCTTCAGGGAGTAGGAGGTGCAGTCAGCGTGTGTTTAAATCCCATTTGAGTATCTTGTTTGTGTTCTTATGCTCTTTGGGTTTGGATGTATGTGTGGTGTCCTGGCAGAGGATTTACAGTAACGTTTCAAAAAATATACTATATGTACAAAGATACTCTGTTTTCTTCCCATGTTCATGTTGTAGATCCCAGAATTTTTGGGTCCAATCCCAGGGTTTGTGGACCTGATCTCAAGATTTGTGGGTCCAATCCCAGGGTTTTTGGGTCTGATCTCAGGGTTTTTGGGTCCAATCCCAGGGTTTGTGGGCCTGATCTCAGAATTTGCGGGTCTAATCTCAGGATTTCTGGGCCTCATCGCAGCTGCAGGTCTCTCCTTGTTTCCTGGCATGTTTCCAGTCATGAATAGCTTTCCATGAGTTTGTTGGGTCAGAGACCGTTTCGGACTACAGCAGGAAGGTGCCTCACCCAAAGCCCAGCCAAAGGTCCCAGTGTGAAGATGACCTGAACGACAGTGGGGTATGGAAAGTAGGTCATGAAACCCCCCACTGGTCCCCAGGCAGGAAAACACTTTGGCAGCCTTTGGGAAGGAAACAGTGGTGCTGAGAGTGGCTGGAGAGCTGGGAGGAAGCATCCACATGTTTGTCCTGGAGCTGGTGACAGACAGACCCCTCCTACCAGTGCCTGTCGCTCTGTCTCCCTCACTCTCTCCTCCTCTACCCATATGCCACCTTCTCCCTCAGTATCTCCTTCTTATCTCCTCCTTTCTTAATCTCCTACATCTATATTTTTCTTTATTTCTCCATCTCCATCATTCTGCTCTGTATCTTCTTCCCCAGCTCCTTCCCACTTAGCGCCTCATTTGCCTCTCCCTCATATTTGTGGACATGAAGGGACTGGATCATTTCTGGGGTGAGAGAGCTAAACTGGGACTGTCTGGAGCAGAAGCAGGTACTGGGATTGTTGCGTGGTGGATGGGGGGGGGGGGGTGTTGGAGCTATGTACCTGTTAAGTTTCTTTGTCATACTAGTGGTCATAATGCTTACCAAATGCACATACAATGCTTGACTTTTAACCCTGTAATCTGTTATATTGGTCAGGGTTGTTGGGGCACTATCAATGCCTGTTCCATGCCTGCATTAAATCCCATTGCATAAATCTCAGTATGCTGCTTAAATTAAAGGCCTGTCTGCCTATAATAAATGGGCATAATAAATGTTTGCATATATTAAATACCTGCATAGTGTCTATACTAAATGCCCAAAAATGTCTAAATACTAAATGCCTTTTATAAAAACCCATGCAGTACCAGCATTCAGTGCCTATTCTGTGATTATTTTAAATTCCTATACCTGTACAGTGCCTTTTCTAAATGCCTATTCTACATCGCTGATACATGCCCATAGGGTGCCTTTTAAATTCCTATAGTACCTGTACAGTGCCGTTTCTCAATGCATATTTTATGCCTATTCTAAATTCCTGTAATGTAAAAACACCAGTAGAGTATCTATACAAAATAGTTATAAGTACCTGTAGATTACCTATACTAAATGCCAATAATAAATACATGTACCTATACTAAACGCCTATGCTGTGTCTATTCTAAATTCCTACAATAAATATTAGATTAGATTAGATTAGATTAGATTAGATTAGACAAACTTTATTGATTCTTCGAGAAATCAAGTAGAGTGCCTTTACTAAATGCCTATTCTAAATTAATGAATACCTATAGAGTACCTGCATTTATTGCCTATACCAAATGCAGTGCCTTTACTAAACAGCTTGTCTGTACAGCTGCCTGTCTGTGATTCAGGTTGTACAGAGCAGCATGTAGTAAGCTGCACTGCAGGGCTGACCTGCTAATCGGTGTTGAGCAAGCTGTAAGTCATGGCTGTAGTCGAACCCTCAAGAGAGTTACTCTACCTAAGCGTACAATCCAAAGTTAATGATAGATGTGTGTCTCTGCTTGTGTGCACTACAGAAAACTGACTGTGTATCTCAATATTCAAGCGCCCCCCCCACCCCGCTGCTGGAGTCTAATCCTGTCTCTAGCTTGCAGCTGTCTGTTTGTGCTCTTCCGCACGAGTGAAATACTGACCAAAAATGTGAGCGGGAGTCAGCAGTTTGAGCCACAGCAGCTCAGCTGTGAAAAGGAGGGAGGCACCCACAAAGGCGCGGTTAAGTCAGGGCTATAGTCTGAACCAGCCACTGACTGGTGTGACGACAGTGACAGGCTGTCTCGCTCTCCTCCGTTCTGTGAAAAGCAAGGGATTCTGGGTCAGGAACACAAGGCCATGTAATCCACCCCTGATGTGGCAATCCGGTGAATACAATCATTGCCTGAAACTATTGTTCAGTGTCCCATGATAGGTTGGGATGTACACAGAGCACTTGCTGTCAGAAAGATATCCAAGACCACCTTGTCACTGCCATCACCCTAAAACTCCTTATTACGCCTTATTACATTTATGTTCAGTGTCACATTACAGACCACTGTCTCTGGGACAGCAATTCCAGTTAAATGCCGAGTTAAAATGAGACCCCGTGGATTGTCTACTTGGGTAGAGTTTCATGTGTCTTTCACACGATCCAGCAATATTTCAAAGTCAGATATTTAAATATTGTGCCACCCTTGAAACCTTCCTTTTATTTAACACTGCAGTATATCATCAAGACACAATGGCCCAGGAACTGTTACGGATAGATAGTTTCATTCCCTTGGTGACTGTTCATATCTTTTTGCCTCAGACATCAGGTCAGGGCTATAAATTTGAATACCGACCAGTATAATTTTTTTCCCACCGCTGTTTCATCCAGGCTGAGATCAGTGCCTCGTTGGGCAAGACAATGGCCTGAAATGAAGAGTGCGGATGAGGGTGACGCCAGTTGCTGTCATAGTGGAGGTGATGGCACAATTCATCCCACGGGCGTCTGTCCAATCGTATGTGGAGCTCATTCCCCAAAGCGATTGATTACCCAGACCGTGTGATAAAAATAGGCAAGATGGCATTTCCCTCCATCTGGCTCAGCATCTCTCAGCTGCGGCAGTAAAACCGAACGGCATCGCTACTGATCGCTTCAGACCGAAGCTCGCAAGGAGAAGTTGCAGAAAGCTGTCATCTTCAGATAGGTGTCGGTCAGGGCTTTACGTTAAAGGATGCTTTGTGTCACAACAAGTGATTTAGCAGAAATCCAATCATTCATCTCCTCCATCTCCAACTATCCAGTACAGGGTTAGAGCGTATCCTAGGTTGCATAGGACACTAGGCAGGGGTACACCCTGCATGGCACGCCGGATCGTCACAGGGCACACACCACGCACACACACTTAGACACAGTATAGAAATGCTTTGGACAGCAGGAGGAAATAGGAGTACCCAGAGGTCTCTCGCAGAATGCCGAGCCCAGGGTGGGAGTCGAACCCAATACCCTGTAGGCGTGAGGCGACTATGCCACCCAGTGCCACCCTTTAGTAGAAATTAGCTACATATTAAAGCAAATTGTGTGTTTTCTTACGAAGCAACCAAGCGTATTCACTGTTCCAGACTTGGTGTTTATCTTAGCTTCTCTGCTGGATCTGCTTACTGGGCTGAGACCAGGCCGAATGTTCTCTGGTGGTCATGAACAGAAAATAATAGGGGAAAATACACAATATCCAATTAAAGGGTTTAACATGTACTGTACCCACTTGATCTCCTTCAGCTGAATCATACCATTGTTTTGTCTTGCTAACTGCAAGCTGCTCTGATTTCACATTTTAGTTATGTAGCTTTTATTCAGAGTAACTTTTATGTTGATTACCTGGGTAGTTTGCTGTGGGTGCACAAACTAAATACCTTCTTCAAGGGTCCATGTCCTTAACTATTGCAGTACCTGCTGTTCCTGGTAAGGCTTTGCCCTGCTAGCCATGTGACCTGCTAGCCATGTGACCTGCTAGCCATGTGACCTGTTTGCCATGTGACCTGTTAAAGTAGCACCTTGCTAAGCATTGCGGTCAGCTAGTCTAACTAACCTTACAAGTGGCTACTGGGTCCGTGGGCAGAAATGGGGGTGTGGTATAAAAATGGGAGGGTGGCCATGTGTTAGCAGTGAAGTATGGTGGCTGGAGATTTGGGGATGTGGCCAGTTAGGTCCGTGCCAGAAAGCCAGCGCTTTCGGGCGATTCCTGTGCAAATGAATCCTGAAATGCCCGCTGCTTTGATGGTTCGGAAGCGATCGGCTTCACAGCTTGCCACCCCACAAATTAAATAGCACTGGAATTAGGCCCAAAGTGTCACACAGTCGACAGCATCAGTGTGTTTTAATAACAGCAGAGTGTCCCTTGGCAGGGTGGGAAAACAAACAAGCACGAGTGCTGAATTATTTAGTTTACCGTCCTTACCTGACGCTCGCTTCTCCTATCCCGGCCTCCCGTCTCTCCCAGCCGTCTCTCGCTGCTCTGGGTCACAGCAGCTCCTGGCTACGTCATCTGGATGATCCCAACAGCCTGTAAGACCCCCTTCCGGCAGTCACCGGCCTCCCCTTCCGAAGCTGTCAGAGGAAAGCTTTCCGAGATACTGTGATGCGTGCATTGCTATTCCATTGGGTCTGTTTTTGGGGGCATTTCTTAATCCCTGAGCTGACACCCAGTCAGCTGAGAGTAATTAATTAGTCTGCTTGTGGTTAATTAAGCCTGCCACGTCTTCCACTGGACACTGGATCAGGGGCATGTTCTGTGGTTGTCCAGGCAGTGGAGTGGGGTGGAACTGGAGAACGTTCCACTGTCCTCTGATTGTATTTTCTTGCATTTGTTTCTGGAGAACCATGCAAGATTTAGGGATTATATGTCTTGCTTCGGGCTCATTGGTGAATAGAATCACAAAACCATTATATTTTTTTAGCTCCTTTTAACCAAAGTTAAAGTACCACTGAGCAAGTAGAATCAGTGAGTTTCTGGAGCAATTGGGGTTAAGGGCATTGCTCAAGGACCCAACAATGAAATTACTCTGCCAACGCTAGGATTTGAACTGGCAACCTTCCGATCACAGGCACAGTACCCTAACCTGCTGTGCCACACATCACCCGCACACAGGAGGGAGGAATGAGAACTATTTGTAGGTGCACAGGAATTTAACAGAACTGGGGAAGGATTAAAAACAAAAGCAGACATTTTGGCATGGGTACTGGGGAGAACAGAGGAAAACCAAACCAACAGTCGGTCATGGAAAGGGCTCCATATGGTTCACAATAAAGCCTTGTGATGGACAGGCATCCCAAACACAGTGTCCCCAGCCTTGTTCCCAGTACATCCTGGGATGGGTTCCAAGCTGGTCCTCACCTGGATGAGGGGCTGGAAGACATAGAAGAATGGATGCCAAACACGAACAAGCGAGGTGAATGAATGTACTCTACGCTTGACTGTCCCCTGCTCTGTCTACCGCCACCTCCATCTCACCAGGATGTTAAATGGAATTATAGTCACATGGCATAGTGTTTACATGGAAGAGGACCGTTTGACATGGGATTGTTTCCATGTACGTACCAGAGAAAGACTGAAAACGATGGTGCCAGTCGTAGGTGCCAATATACCCATGCATCATTATCCTTTTTGCCATCCTCAGTTGGAGCTCTTTAGCTAATGATGACGCCTCTTTTTGCCGGCAGCAGGGGGCGTTGCGGTTAATGGAATCAAGCTTGTGCCTAAACGGCCTCAGATTGAAGTCCGAGGAGGACCCCTTGCCGTTACTTCCCGTGGCCATAATACAGCGGTATAGAGTATAGGGTATAGCACTATAGGGTATAGCAGTATAGGGTATCTTTACCTTCAAAAATATAACAATAAAGCAGCTCGAGTTAGAGCTGGCGAGGCTTCAGAATGCGAGTGAGCGAGCGAGAGAGATGCGTTCGGGCCTGCGTGCGCTTTTCAGAGCCGTCTGCCAGGAATAGACGGGAGCAGGTGCAATTTCACCCACTATGGTTCTTTGAAGAAGAACGGCTCTGAAAAAAAAAAACGTCTGGTGCAGTAATTACAAAGAAATCCATTTGTACCCTGCCTAGCAGAGTGTGAAGACACCCGAGTGATTAGGTTTGGAAAAACCCAACTAAAACATTAGTGACGCTTGTGTTCCGAGTTCCGGTAGGCAAGGAATTATCCACAACAATGGCTGACACCTGTCAAGGTGTTAGATGAAGGACATCCTATCGATGAGGGCCAGGTCATACTGGTTACCCTGTACTGTAGTGTGGATTCATGTATGCATACTTATTGATTGGTCTAACTTTAGTTTGACCCCTGATTGACCACAGTCTGACCCCTAGCTGACCCTCCTGATCCCGGGCTGTACCCAATGACTTTGAACGCTGTCTCTGTGAGGTTCTGGGAGCTTACAGACAGCATACGGTTGCTGAAAGCTGACAGGAGATGCCTCTGAGCCTCTGATGAGAAGATCCACCCAGTCATCCCATGGTTTCCTGTATCGTGTCTATTCAACATCTGCTTGCTATCGTTATATCTCTCCTCGCCTTTAAAAGAAGGTGAAACTCACTATGGACTGGCAACCTGCACAAAATGCCGGCGGTCACAAATGGAACATGCCGGTGTTTACCTAGTTTGCCATGTCTATGTCCAGATAGACAGTTTGGGCCGGGACCCCCACTGTTTATCTTATGGCTAACGCAGCACCCCCTACCCCCAAAAACACACCACGGCTGCTTACTGGTCACATTCATCTTATTAATTATACTCAGAAAAGCGATTACAGAGTGTTTCTTCTGCCACGTCTGTGGCTCCTCCCCTGTGATGCTGCATTACCTAATGGATGTCTCTTGGTAGTATGCAAATTCCACACATTCTTACATTTTGTGCTCTCTCTCTCTCTCTCTCTCTCTCCCTTTCCCTCACGTTTTCACTCTCTTCCTGCCTCCTTTCCTTTCCCTCTCTCTCTCTTTCTCTCTCTCTCTCTCTCTCTCTCTCTCTACCAGCCACCACTAACTTGGACGCGGAGAGCAAGCGAGCGGCCCACTTCCGATCGTCATGGCAACAGCATGTGAATGTGTTCGGCTCGTGGAGTAGGCCGGAGTGCGTGCAGCAGCTGCGTCAGGAGGCAGAGCTCAATCTCCAGAGCCTGCTCCAAGGTAGGAGCTTTGTGGGCTTTTTGGGGGTGCGGGGGGGTGTGGGGGGTGCGGGGCTGTGGGCGTCAGCTGGGCACCGTCTGACTGCCCCCCATCTTTTTCCTCTCATTTTTTTCCCCTAAACGTGCGGTGAGATGCGAGGTACTTCTCGTCCACCCTCCGATCTTCCTCTCTCTCTCTCTCTCTCTCTCCCTCCCTCCCTTTTCCATCTCCTGTCATCCTCAGCGCCTGCCCCTCCCTTTCAGCGCTTTCATTCATCTTTATTGGCAGCTCGAATTATCCGTCTATGCCCTCGTTTCCGTGAAGGAGCGGGCAAATGAACGAGTGAGCGATCGGGAGAAAGGGAACGCCTTTGAGGCTCCACTGCCGCCGCGCGTCCCGGCCGCCGCTCAGTGCTCCTTCTCGCGTCGCCGAGCCTCACATCAGAGAGAGGATCGGCGTCCTCGGCAGGACTGTGGCTGTAGGGTGAATACCAGCGATACCGATGCCAAACCAGTGAGGCCAGTTAGGGCAAGCGGTGCCAGTGCCGAACCAACTAAGTTCCAGTGATGCCAGTGACAACAGTGATAAACAAGTGGCACCCACACCAGAACCCATTCTGAACCAGCAATTGCACTGGAGAAACAGAACCCACGATTACTGTGACAGAACCAATTCTGAAATAATGAACCGGTTTAGACCCAGTGACTCCAATGCTGGACCAATTTAGTATCAGAGATACCAGCACCAGGTTGACCAAAACAGCAAGTAAACATCCCTTTACTTTGTCCGATATTGCCTGGGGATGAAGTTGTGTGCTAATCCATGTTCCTGCTTAGAACCGACCAGTAAATCAAGTAAGGAAGCCAGTTAGCCTGCTTTGCACACCTGTATCTCATTTGGTGTTACATGCTGACTCGCTATCTCCTGTGAACCCACATCTGCTGACGGAGCACTCGCTGGTCCCGCGTCAGGTGTTTGGTACCCGTGTCTGGTTACCTGCCACGCTGTGATTCTGTGTCTTCCTTTCTTTTCTAGTTTGGATAAGTGTGGGTATATATGAAGGGAGGGCAATATTGGAGAGGCGTGTGTGTGGGCGTCTGCAAGGTTTTGCCATCTAACCTTCAACTGATATTTTGTGCATTTTTGTGATTATTACATTGTTGGGACCAGATTTCCCCATAATGTGATTAAAAACCAGTAACTTTTTACCTTGTGGGGACATTTTTTCGGTCCCCACAAGTTATAAAAATCTGTGAATGCAATAAAAAAACAAAAACAAACGCCAACATTCTTGTATTTTGTTTGGTTACTTATGATTAAGGTTAGGGCTGGGTAGGGGTTAAGGTCGTCATGTTGGGATTATGGTTATGCCAATAGAAATAAATGGACAGTCCCCATAAATATATGAATATCTGGACTGTGGTCGCTGGCTGGGATGGCTCTGTCCCTGAGGAATCAGCTGTGGTTTCCCTGGAAGCATGCACCCTGCTCCCTGTTTGCCCTATTTCGTTCGCAGTTGTTTATAAACCTCGGTGCTTGTTTGTGTTTGTTTTTCCCAGGATTATGACGTAATCTGGGCATCTGGTTATGAGTACGTGTGTGTGCATATGTTTAAAAAGCCCTTTTTTTAAATATGTGTGCTTATGTAAGCATATGTGCTGCATGTACCCTTAAGCGCAATGCTGACACAAAGACCCCTGTCTTGTTTATCTGGTTTGTGCTGAACGCCGAGCTGAAGTTTTGAGAATCCGGAGCTATTTTCTCTCTGACGTTCGTCGCCTGGTGAGGGAGAGACTCGACTCCGCTCTGGGAGTCCGGTAGCGTGGGTTGCTTTTGTCATGAGCTTCTCTGGGCATCTGCTGCCGAATTGAATCTCTGAAACAGCAACACGTTAACACATCAACATATTACTGCATGCGCATGCATGTGAGGCACATTTACGTGTAGGAGACATACTGTGTGTTAGAATATATACTTTGCTTGTGGGAGTCTGTGTGACTGTGTGTGCATGTTTGTTTGTGTCTTCCATGTCCAGGTTTGTTTGTGTCTTCCATGTCCAGGTTTGTTTGTGTTTTTTCCATGTGCATATTTGTTTGAGTCATCCATGTACAGGAACCTGTATTACAAAACTGAATTTTTGAGTGGGATGATAACGCTTCCGATATAAGGTAGTCTGGACTAAATGGTAGTGACCGAAGATATAGTTTATTTAAACTGGAGCACCTTAAATCCGACAAGCTAACCAATAAATCTTGCTTTGTGAATCAAACCCTCCCTTTTTTTGTTTGTTTTTCTTGTGCATTTTTGCTTGTATTTTCCATGTGCAGGTTTGCGCATCTGTATGAGGGGAATCAGTGTCCCAACACACGCAGTCCAATGGGTATTTTAAACGTTCCCCAGCACCTTGCACCCTAATAAACGCCCTCAAATCCCCAGTATTTTGCACCTCAATAAATACTCCCAGCCTGCATCTGAATAACTGAGCAACAGACTGATACTGTGCTGGGGTGTACACCCATTTGCACAGTGCATCCTCCCATCAACTACTGGACGAATACTGTGGCTGCCAATATGCCACTTCCCACCCCCAGCCCAAACACATGAGGAAACAACCCATAACTGTAGTAATATGCCAGTCTGTTTATTCCAATTTTCTGTTTCTCAGGATATTTTATTTGTGTACTGTGTACTTTTTAATTTGTTTGCATCACGATTACCTGGTTTCACTGCCTGTGCTGTCTTTGCACTTTGTCTCTTTTGCTTTATACGTATGTTCATCTGTACTCTGCATACTCACTGCTGTATGCACAAGATTTTCCCCCCTGGGATCAATAAAGTTTATCTCAATCTTCATCTTAATACAGTAGGACTCCTCCCAACAGGCAAGCGTGGTGGGGGGTGGGGGGGGGGGTGGACATTGGAACAGCCTGGGCATGAGAAGGAGAATGATAGAGACTCACTGCTCCCTCTCTCCTCCCTCCTCTATCTCCTTCCTGCTCTGCATGTGGGCTCCATGCAGACTTTGAGGAGCACCTCTACGAGCCTAAAGTGACCGGCCAGACGTTCCGACACCCCTCCTCACTGAGCTCGGAGGACACCTCCCTGAGTGACCCCCCCGGGCTGATTAGCCAGAAACCAGAGTTCATCTTCCTAGTGAGTGTTACCCCTGTGCTGTCTCGCTCATGGTGTTACCCTTTCGGTACATTTATCACAGTTTAATTAAACTGCCGACATCTCATTACAGTTAAACCTTCTTTTTTTGTCTTTTGGGTGTTGTCAGTAGATGCAATTTAAAATGATGATATAAACGCAGTATTACAAATTACACATTAAAAATTGTGTTAAAAAATCGTTTTTCAGGTGCCAAACAAAAACAAGAAAGATGCTCCTGTATGCATTCCAGCTGAATATTTCTTTAAAATGTGTGTACATATTTGTGTTCCTGTCCAGAAATATTTAATTATGGATGCAGGTAAACATATTTAATTTGTTTGTATTTATAAGCACTATTTTCAGAATGAGAGTATACTCTTCTCTCCTCAGCCGGCTTCCAGTGAGGTGTGTGAGGGGGGGGCCACGCCCATAGGCTTTTGGGGTCAAGAGCACACCATCGCTGCTGAGAAACCACCCTGGCCCCCTAGTGGTCAGACCCAAGAACAGCAGTGGCCAACGGACACCACAGGTGCGCCCTGCTTCTCTCCATCTGTAATGCCTCACCTACCCTCTGTCCATCCCCCAGTACAACAGCTCGTATCAGTGAGCAGGACAGGGGTTGCCATGCTCCTGCGGTCATGCTCCGCTCGAGGCCAGACAGCGGCGGCAAACAGGTAGCCGTTGCCGTGGCAACCCCGGCTCCTCCGCTGCCCGGCTAGGCTCAGGGGAGATGGCGGAGGAATGTCAGTCCCCGGTTTACGCCGAGTGAGGCGAAGAACTCTGACATGCATCTGCCCTGCCACAGTACATAGTATCTATCTCGGTAGCATGTCCACTCAGCCAGTAACCGATCAATTCTGCCATTAATGCCCCCCCTCTAAATAACATTGGGGGCATGATGTACCAGTTCACATCGTCATGACCCAATGCCTGCTTTGGACCCTTTTTCGTATTAGTTAGTTTATTTGTTTGTTTACACACTGTATTTATTTATTTATTTGTCTATATTTACTTATTTTTCTTCCCACTGCCTTTTGTTTTCCCCGTCTTTTACCCCCTGACCCCAAATAAAATCCCCGTTCCCTCCTCCCATTGCCATACCCCTTAGCTCATACAAACCTTCCACACTTCCAGTAAGTGATGTTTTCCCTTTGTGCAAGTATGAATACAGGTACACTGGAATGCTTCTGTTTGCACATCCCATCTTGCGCTCCTTTGTGAGACACACACACACACACACACACACACACACACACACACACACACATATATACAGTTGAGACTGATGCTTGGGGCCATTTATCTGGCTCCTTTGGCGTATTTCAGGGTCTTAAGGGCCCAATGGACATGTGACTAAGCTGCCACAGTCAGGATTTGAGCTGGTGACCTTCCAGTCAGAGGCCTAAGCCACACGCTGCCCCCCATCCATCCAGTATCTTATTCACTTTTCCAGTAACGTGTCCACTGTCCTAGTATGAACTGATTCTACCGATAGTGCTCAGTACTGATACTACTCAACACTTAACACTTGGTGCATTCACTACACCAGGAATCAGCACCAGGTAGCACAAGTATCGGCAAATAATCGATACTTAAAAACATCGACACTTTGTGTTTCATCTTATGCAATGTGTGAAAATTTCAGACAGTTCACAGAGAACATAATTCATCATATAGAATATTTTTGACCATACTGTAAAAGAATTCACGAGAAACTAAATTAGAAATGAATATGACCCTTTTAATAAAGGATTTAACAAAGGATCTCTGGAAACGTTAAGGAAGTACTAATGATTTCCAGAACTCCGGATGACATCACAGGGTGAAATTTCTCAGTGAAAACTTGTGTATGGATGTGTGTATATGACTCAAAGGAGAGAAGGACGAGAAGAGAACTAATGCACCTATACTTGTGTAAATGGTAAATGAAGCATCATTTCATTTACATTTTTCATGAAGTTAAAATGTAAAAGCGCCCATTAAACATACAACTTATGGACAAAAGTATTGGGACACTGGCCATCACACCTACAGGAACTGTTATGACGTCCCATTCTAAATCCATAGGCATCGATATGAAGCTGGTCCCCCCTTTGCAGCTGCCAATCTTAACAGCCGCCAATCTTCTGGGAAGGTTTTCCACAAGATTGTGGTGTGTGTCTGTAGGAATTTTTGCCCTTTCATCCAGAAGAGCATTTGTAAGGTCAGGCACTGATGTTGGACGTGAAGGCCTGGCTCGCAATTTCCAGTCTAGTTCATCCTAAAGGTGTTCGATGGCATTGAGATCCGGGCTCTGCACAGGCTTGTCAAGTTCTTCCACACCAAACTCACCCAACCATGTCTTTATGGACCTTGATTTGTGCACTGGGGCACAGTCATGCTGGAACAGAAAATGGTCTTCCCCAAACTGTTCCCAGTTTGAAGCATAGAATTGTTCAAAATGTCTTAGATTGCTGAAACAGTAAGGCTACGTTCACACTGCCAGCCACATTCCGATTTTTTGCTCAGGTCAGATTTGTCTATCTTGACGATTCATATTCATAACTACAAGTGACCTGTATCTGACTGTAATGTGAACACATCGGTCCTACGAAACATCATGCATGTGCACATTGATACGTTTTTACACGGGTCAACTGCGACACCAACAACAAAAAACGTCATATCTGTTTGACGACTCATGGCATTAAAAATGGAGGCGTTAGTAGCACACGCATGGATCGCACTTTGCTCTGGAGGACGACAAACAGTGAATCAGCTGTACATGAGCCGGTCGAAAAGGAGAAAAAGGAGCTTTTTCTGTTTTCGCAGTTATTGCTGGAACTGCTGCACCAAGAGATGCATGGGTACGAGCCTGCCGGCGCAGGCTGATGATGTCAGCGCATGCGTATAAGCAAAAAGCCACATGAATTCCGATCTGTGCGTTCACATTCAGGTCACATGGCCGCGAATCGGATACGTATCCGATTTAGTATCACATATGAAAAGCAAAAAATCCGATTTGAGTTACTTCAGCATGGCAGCGTGAACGAAGCCTAAGAGTCAGTAAGAGCCAAAACCCAGACTCATCCATCAGACATAGAAGAGTGATTTGTCACTCCACAGAACGTTTCCACTGCTCCAGAGTCCAGTGACAGTGTGCTTTACATCACTCCATCTCACGCTTGGCATTACGTTTGGTGATGCGAGGCTTGCATGCAGCTGCTCAGCCGTGGAAGCCTATTCCCTGAAGCTCCCAAAACAGTTTTTGTGCTGAGTGTAGTGCCAGAGGAAGTTTGGAGCTCTGCAGTTATTGAGTAAACAGGGTGTTGCCGATTTTTACGCACTGTGCGCCTCAGTTACTTTACATGGTCTGCCATTTCGTGGTTGAGTTTCTGTTATTCATAACTGCTTCTACTTTGCAATAATAGCACCTACTGATGACTGTGGACTATCTAGCAGGGAAGAAATTTCATGAACTGACTTATTGCAAAGGTGGTATCCTATGTGTATACCACGTTAGTATTCACTGAGCTACTTAGAATGACATATTCTTAAGCTTATTCATAAACTTGACTGCATGCCCGTGTGCTTGATTTTATACACCTGTATAAAACAGGTCTGAATGAAACACCTGAATTGAATGATTAAGTGGTGTGTCCCAATGCTTTAGTCTGTGCAGTGTATCATGGAATTATGTTGTTGTGTTCCTACAGGTGATGAGGCACTTCTACATGTTGACCTGATTCAGGGAATCTGCAGTTCTGAGTCTGACACTAGGTTGCTAACGTCATCTCCCGAAACCCAGAGCCCCCATCTGTTCCTGAGGAAGACCTACAGTGACCTGGAGCAGAACTTGCTGCACTCCCCTGGGAGCCCATCAGGTGCAATGGAGCACGCCGGCCTGATGTGTGGCAGCCCATCCTGGAACGGGCCCAAGGGCTCCACCTTCTCACCATCTTGGAACAACTCCATGGATTATATGATGGCTCATGGTCCAGCTACGAAACCACCAACTAACCAACAGCAAGCTGACCTGCTGCTGGACCCCTCCCAGAGTGGGTCAGGCCTCTCCTACAGCTCAGGCTCACACTCCAGCTCCTTTACCTCCAACTCTGTGGAGCCATCAGCCAGAGCTCTGGCTACTACCAGCATTACAACAGGCAAACGGGCTGAGACTGAGGGTGCCGCAGCAAGTCCCAGGGATCGGGAAAAGAGACCGATACGGCCCGGGGCCCTCAGGTTCCGTGAACGGTCCCTGTCAACCCCAACGGACTCTGAGTCATTCTGCTCGGCCGACAATGTGTCTTGCATGGATACCCAACGCTTAGGAGTTGAGAGCTATGCCTTGATGTACCCTAGTGGGAGTTCTGAGGATGGTGCAAGCGCTGACAATGAGTCTCTGGCGGTGACTGATTTCCACCCTGATGGGAGACTGAGGATAAGGTCCCGAAGCATCTCCCTGAAGAAGTCGAAGAAGAAGCCCCCACCCCCGGTGCGCAGCGTGTCTCTGGTGAAGAACCTTAGGGGGGCAGGTGCTGAGGGCCCTCAAAGAGAGAGCAGGCCCAGAAGCCTCTACCTTCCCAGAGAGCACTTGCATGACTCTTATTTATCAGACTATGTGCTCGGGGGAGATGGCAGATCTCTGAAAGAGGAGCCTGACATACCATTGTCCATCAGAGAGACGATGGAGGGGAGTCAGGCACCAGACCAGGAAGTGGAGCTGTCTTTCCCTGACCATTGGCAGTTGAATGAATGGCACTCCAGTGACCCCTACAGGTCACTGTCTGGTTCTAGCACAGCAACAGGCACCACAGTGATAGAGTGCCTGAAAGCACGAGGAAGCTCAGAGTCCCTTGACTCCCCTGGTACCTCTCGTGCCACCTCACCCTCTCAGTTCTCTGTTGAAGCAGAGGCAAAAATCTCCCCCTTCAAGCCCCATGGGCTAATGTCCCCCTCCAGTGGCTACTCAAGCCAGTCAGAGACCCCAACACCAACAATTCCCAGTGCTCAAGTGACTGGACCATCCCCATTGGCTTGCAAGATGCGGCCAAAGATACCAGAGAGGAAATCCTCGCTACCTGCCACATCCCCCATGGAGAGACCTGCCAGGTCACGCCTTTCCTTTGAGCTGCCTGTGGCATCTGCCTCAGAATTGCCCTCTATCAAGCCCAAGCCCAAGGCTAGCCGACGACACTCTGATACATCTCCTACCAGCCAGTCAGGGCAGCCAGTGGTAACCCAGACTGATCTGAGAAACGTGCGTCTTCGTTCTGTTGGCCGCTCGGAGATTGAGGATAATCTGGACTGTCCTGTGGACATCATCGAGGAGGAAATGAGGGATGATGACAGCCCCCCTGTCACACTCCGTGAAAAACCTAAACCCCCAGTAGCGGTGAAGCCCCCCCTTCCCAAACGACCCCTCAACCTGATGTTGGAGTCTCCTTCCTCCTCTCTACAGGGTCCAGAGTCTCCACCAATCTCGCCCAAAGAATGGCGAATGCCTGTAGGGAACATCTACATGGTGGTGAAAAAACCCAAAAAGAAACCTCTGCAGGCTGCACCCATTGCCACTCAAGAGATCCCTCAACATCAGGAAGTGCTGGACATTCAGCAAGGGGCCAGCCACATTGAGCTTCCCTCCCCCTCCAGCCCAAAGAGGGAGCATCAAACCAGGACATTGACCAGCAGCGTCACTGTCTCCTGTTTGGCAGAGCTGGACAGAAAGCGGACCAAGGTACCCCCTCCGGTCCCAAAGAAACCCAGTGTCCTCCTGCTGCCCTCTGGAGTTGTCCACTCCAATGGGGCAGATGACAGTGGCCCCCCATCCCCTGGTGGGGAGCCTGTGTCTGAAGAAGTTCCAGATGTAGAGGAAAGCCAGGCCCAGACAAAACAAAGTGAACCTCAAGACAGTGATGTCACAGCATTTCGTACTGGGACACTGACAGGTACGAAATATTGATGCTCATCCTATGTAAAATGAGAATATTATTCTGGACATAATTGCTTTACCTCAGCATCTCAAAATATAATGGCTACTATAAAGGAGGAAAACCTTTTGTAATGCATGATCTTGCCTTGCAACACTAAGAATTGCTGCACACCAGCATTAACAGTAACAAGCATAGGAGATGCTTGTTACTGTTAATGCTGGTGTGCAGCAATTCTTAGTTTTGCAAGGCAAGATCTTGGTCGAAGATGCAAATGGTCAAGATGGGAATAATCATGGTTATTTTTCCTGCAGGGATCCCTGCAGATGGGAGTTCTGAGGAGTGCGGCTCTCTTGCAGAGATGGAAACCCTGCACATCTCTGAGGAGCCGACAGAGGGCGTGTTTGGCCTCACACCAATGCCCCATTCGACAGAAGATCTGTTCACTATCATCCACAGGTAATGTGACACCTCATACAGGGTCCTGTTAGGGTGCTGGTGACCTCTAATTTTGGGATCTACATGATCTTTTTGTTTGCCTCGAGCCACTGCAACCTAAACCGTAAACAAAATATGCTGCAAATCCTTTCCGTGTCTTTTAAATAACGCCACGGTTTGGTGAAGATATCACTTCTCCCTGATTTAATGGATTACTAATTTAAATTTTATTTAACATTCTTGTATTCAGTCAGCCCAATTAGCCCATGGAGGCTGTAGCTTCCCACGTTTGATGTCAACCCTAATCTACTTATTATTAGTACATTTGGACTGATATTGCCAGGGCAAATGGGAGAACTTCAAATGCTCCTCCCACTTTTCCTATTCCGAAATGATACAGTTCTGTGTGAGAGAAGACTGTTTACAGTTTGAAATAAGATTGTTGAGTGCAAAATAACCTATCAGCAGTAAAAAGTACATTCTTGCTTCCAACTTGTTACTTGAGATTTCCTTATATCTGCCATATCTTTCTTCCTCCTTCATTGTTTTCTCACACTTACCATTATGCTCCAGTAAGATCGATTAAGGCCATATGTTCACTCTGACAGTTAATGCCTTGACCTTCGGTAGGTCTTGGGCTGTGAAATGAAACATATGGTCTTAATGAATCTCCATTAACAGTATCCTGTTAAACACAACGGACAATAAGAAAAAGGTAACTGTCACTTTTTGTTAGAAAACCTTGGACCATATGGATTCTAATTGAATTTTCTTCACCCTCTCTTCTGGGCCAGGTCCAAACGAAAAGTTCTGGGGCGCAGGGAACCGTCGGCTACCTTTGCCAGTCGGCCAAGCCTGGTGTCTCCAGTGCGGACTGACCCACGGTCCCATACGCTGGGGGCCACACCCCGATCCAGTTCACGGAACCAGAACTTCATGGCTCTATTGCAGAAGAAGAACAACAAACCTAGCACTGGCAGCAGAGTGTCGGCCATGGAGCTTCTGAAGAGCACTAACCCGCTCGCCCGCCGGGTTACCGAATTCAACCAGTCTGAGCTGGACCCAACCGATGGCCCCAGAACACCCCAGGGACAGTGAACCCCTGGCCAGTTTGGAAAGAGGCAGGGAGTCCTGTTCTGACATGTCGCATTTATATGACTTTTATTTGCAGAGATCTCCAACCAGCGAGACGCCACTCTCAATGTTCTGTGGATTCCGATTCGGAAAAAGTCACAATTATGTTTTATTTGCTGTTCAAGTCACAGTCCAGTAGTCCCCTGGGCCACACTGGAAGAACATTAGCGTAATTGTTCTGGGAGTAAGAGTGTGGAGCATAAAAAAATCTAACTGGAAAAGTAACATCAGTGGAACGGTTTTGTAAGGCATGGAATACTACAGCTGATCTGGAAGAGCAACATCAGGAACTTGGGTGGACACAGATATGAGTAAGAAAGTGAAAAGAGATTCATATATCTCTCTGGAGTGTGGTCTAGCTGGACCAAAATGGATAATTGCCTCCTGAGAACAAAACATAAGGTCTTCAAATGAAAGCAAAAAGGTAAACAATCCAAAACATTCCACAAAGACTTGCAAGAAGGACATGGTAGCCCTCATGTTCTAGGGAAAAAAGCACTTTCATTAACTTAAGACATGAGTCTACAGCCATTTTCCCCCCAAATTTTGAACTTGTATATAGCTATATATAAATATATAAACTTAACTGCAGAGCTGTTTGATGGTTTTAACAAGCGAATGTAAATGTACAAATGCCTTGGGATGAAGGACATGGAAGACAGCCACCACACATGACCTCTGAAGGTTGCCACAGAGCCCTACTCTGCCTGGATACACATGCTATGCGCAGGACCCAGGAATGGCCTGCAGGGGTTTGGCCGTGCTCTCTGGAGGTGGACTGGGGCTAGATGGAGAGGAAGTCGGGTGATCTTGGAAAGATGCAAGGGAAGACACCTCCAGTGCAGACACAAGGCCGCTACCGTCCAGTGTCACTGTGCAATCAGGTGTTTCTTCTCACTCAGGAAACGCTTTTGGCATGTGTGAGCGTACACGCATGCCAGTGGACACACATACCCATCAAACCACCTGGCAACAGCGAGGATGACATTTGTCCTCAGGGTGGCTAGATGGCTTTGGCTGTTATCCTCTGCATGGTGTGTGGTGGCAGTACGGGACGCTGCAAAAGGATACTCTGCCTGTGCCTGTAGTGTCAAGCTACAGCCTTGCCTGAGGTTCAGCGAATCTTCTTGCTATCTCTACAGTCAAGGTTAGAGAAAGTCACAAAAAGGAAGATGCATGCCTCAGAGCAAGGGTTTTCCAACCAGATGTCCACTGCCCTCTGGTGGTCGGTGAAGCAGTTGATGGTGGTCCACAGGGATGTTGACAAAATGCTGGTACTGTCATCCAGTTTAGATGATGGATGCGGTGTTTGTTGCTTATGTGATCATGCATTAGTTGGAGAAAGGTTGATACGCTCTGCACTCCAGCATTCACGGTAGACGGTTGGTTCCCTTGAGCCGGGTTACTGAACACGGCCTGAGTGACTGAGTCGGGGTTGTTTAAGGTGGGGCAGGGTGAGGTAGGGCAAATGCAGGGGAACAATAAATGCAGAGATTCCAGCGGCAGAAGAAACACAAAGCAACTGAGCAAACGAAGGAGCGTTTGGAGAACTAAAGATGTCGCCCAAAAGCATCACGGTGAAATGAACTGGGACAGTTCTCTCAGTAGGCCGGGATATGGGTGCAGCATTCCGGGGAAGCTCTGCTACCGATCCGAAGTGTGTTTATAGGCATGCCGAGACAGCCGACATCACTGGCCACGGCCGGACATTCTGTCTGTGGTGCTGGGACCCTGTGCACATTGGTTTTCTGCTGTTCTTTCCATATATCGATATTTCAGGTAATCCAACGACTTATAGATACAAAAAAAAACAAAGTAAATGTGTGACGCTTGTTTTAAATATTTAGTGAATGAAACAGAAAAAAGAAAAGCCAGTGTTTGTTTGCCTTGTTCTCTGGCGTTCTGCCTCTATGTTTTTTAAACACCTAGGTATTGCACTTCCATTAGGAGTATCATCGTTATGATAACCACTGTTATAGTTGTTATAACCCATGTGTTTCCTGTACTGCCCTTTTGCCAGTAAAGGCCTCTGCAACTAGTTAACTCAAAGGGTCTCCCTATTAATCCTCCCGTGCCATTGGCTACATTGACCAATGTACCCCACTCTCCTGAAATCTGGGCGTGGGATTTTAACTCCGAAGGGTTGTCCTTCAGGGTAAAACAAACCCAGACACCCTGTCTCACATGCTCAAGTGTGTTAATGGCTGTGCTGGACCACATAAGTAACAGGTTCTCGATGGCTTGGAAGGTGGGGCCAGCTGTAAGTCATGTTCCATTGGGGTGAAATTCTCTTCCTCTCCCCCTACTCTCTCCTGGGGCTGCTCATGGTGGGGGGGGCAACTTTTAAAGCTTTTCCTTACTCTCAGAGGGGAGGTCGAAGAGGGAGAAAATGGAGACGGTGAGAGGATGCAAAATAACATTGACTGCTAACCATAGAGTAGATGACGACGTTCTAGGTTGCTATAGCTAACAGTGAAGAAAAAACCAGAACAGAGAAGAGCGTGGTGGCAATATGAAGTGTTATTCTGTATGAAACAGAAATGAAACTGCAGCTGAACTGATTTAGTAGATAGGTAGTAATCTAACAACTGGTTTATTACTTTGGCTCGGGGAGTGCACTTCGCCTGACAGATTGCCAGAATCGAAAAGCTTTAAAAACACTCCCTCGTGGGACGAGGCAGCAGTCCATGCGGGTTTATAAACGAAAACTGGGAATTATATTTTTGTTATTTTACATTGTATGGACATATTTAAAGTATTCAGAGTATTAACCACAGTCTCCAGCATTATGAAATGTAGCTGTGAGTCTGGTAAACAGTTAAGTCTCGCCAATGTGATGAAATTATATCATTTAAATAAATTATTTTTCTTGCTTAAGGAATTCACACAGACTGTTATTTATTTTGATGCAAAAAGAAAAATGTTTTCTTTATGCTGCAAAGCCATTACTCTCCCTCCCTTTTTATCTATCTCTTTCAGCCTGTGTCTCTCGTTCCCTCCACATCATGTCAGGTTCTGATAAAAGATTCTGAATATTTTCGGTTTTGAATTTGCTGTTCTTTCAGGCACAGCGTTCGAAGTAACATTTGTACTGTTTTCGCCATTCTGAAAGCCAGAAGGCTATGTTTTTTGTGTTTTGGGTCTGTTCGAGATTAAAATCAGATAAGTGGAACAGGAAAAACATTTGTTTCAAAGTAGAATATTAGTGCAACATAAAACCAAAAAAACAGCTTATGTAAGCTGCTATACTTAGATGTTCATGTGCTTACACTGCCGTCTTGTGGCTGGTAAGATATTAATTTCTTTTGTAATGCTCAGTAACTTTTGTTCACTCGGTTACGATGAAGTGATTTACATTTAGGATAATTTATAAAACATTATTGTGATATTAATAGATACTTCATTTTTCCCCATGAGGAAATTCTTTTCTCACCTTCTCCAACTTGCTCTCTGTAAGTGAGAGCAAGCCATCTACCTGTTGTAATAGGCAGGAAGCTGGGGGTTAAGGGCCTTGCTGCAGAACCCACAGACGTGCCAATGCTGGGCTTGAACCAACATGCTTCATATCACAGACACAGAGGCTTAGCCCACTAAGCCACACACACACATTTAGGTGCAGAGGATAACTTGTTTGTAAAACACATTGTACGTAGTTAAGCTCCACTTGGGTGTGTCCAGTGTTCAATGAACCATAGTTTCTAACTGTTTTGTTCAGATACAGCGTTTGACTGCATGCAGTATTTCTCAAGATTTGTCGCGGAGGAGGTACTGCTTCCAAGACATCTATGTATAAGCATTAGACATGCAAGGTGGGTGGTGTAGCAGATACTGAACTTGCAGCGCTGAGGATATAGCAGGATCTTGATTTAATTAGTGACTGGGCAGATGAAGTTTAATGTAGACAAATGTAAGGTAATCCATGCAGGGAGCAGAAATATAAAGTACAGATATTTTACGGGTTCCACGGAAATAAAGGTAGCTGATTACGAGAAGGACCTCAGTGTGTATGTTGATGCTTCCATGTCCCACTCTCGCCAGTGTGGGGAAGCAATGAAAAAGGCCAATAGGATGTTGGGTTACATCACTAGGTGTGTGGAGCTTAAGTCAAGGGAGGTGATGCTGAGATTATATAATTCCTTGGTAAGACCCCACCTAGAATATTGTGTGCCGGTTTGGTCACCATGCCTTAAGAAAGACATTGCTGCCTTGGAAAAGGTGCGATGTAGGGCTGCGAGAATGATTCCTAGTCTTAGAGGAATGTCTTATGAGGAGAAGTTAGCTGAGCTGAATCTGTTCTACCTCGAGCAAAGGAGACCTAGGGGGATATGATCCAGGTATATAAGATTCTAACAGGTCTGGATGCTGTTCAACCAAATAGTTACTTAAATATCAGTTCAAATACAAGAACTTATGGCCATAGGGGGACATTAGCGGGAGAACATTTTAAACTGGATTTAAGAAAGCACTTCTTCACATAGCGTGTAGTTAGGGTACGAATAGTCTTCCTGTTAGTGCAGCGAAAGCTAATACCCCGAGTTCCTTTAAATCAGAGCTAAATAAAATTGTTACAACTTTAAGCTATTAGTTGAATTTTCCCCAAACGAGCTTAATGGACCAAATGACCTCCATGTCCTTATGCACTGATTGCATCGGCCAACCATTGGTATCGGCTGACACAGCAACAATCAGCTATCGGCCAATGGTTAAAAATGAGCCGGTATTTATCACCGATAGCTCCCTTTACAATGGTGATTCATGTTGCTTTGCACACCCGCATACTAAGCAGTTAGACAAATATCTGTTGGTTGAAACTTTCGTTAGAAATGCATTTTGCAAACTTCGCTCTGCTAAAATTCTTTGAGGATCTACTAATCAGCATTTCAACACAACAAAATTGACTGCTCACCTTAAGGCGAGACAGTGAAGTGTGTGTAGAGTGTCTGAGAAAACATCTGTGTCAATGAAGAAGGCTGCAGTACTGCCGGATAAAAGTGGTCTATCAGTTGTGCAAGTGTTTGATAGCAATAGAAAATTCAGTGCAGACAGTGCAAAATCAAAATATATTAAATATATATTATGGGCTGCCTCATGCCCATTGCTTCCGGGATAGGCTCCGGACCCCCCGCCACCCAGTAGGATAAGCGGTTTGGAAAATGGATGGATGGATGGATGGATGGATATATTATTGGGTTTATCACACATGATGATTAGCCCTTCTCTGTTATAAATGTTATACATATATAAGATGTATAATATAATGCCCTGGCACTGTTGTTGTGTGCCAGGGTTGGTGTTTTCTTGCCAAAACAATAAATAATTTTTCATACTTTTGTAGTGTATTTTCTTTTTAATTTATTACTGCCCCTTTAAACCTATTTAAGCAGAACCTCCCATGCAATTGGTTTTGGTGTCAGTTTTCGAAATGATCGACTAACGGTATTGGTCAGAAATTTCCTTATCGGTGTAACATTAATAAGTATATTTAGTCTTGTAGCAATTCCAGTTAATGAAAATTCTTGAATGGCACAATTGACCACAATTCTGAGCTTTGAAACTTTTGGATAATTAAGCAATTAAAACATTTCCCACTCCGGTCCCATAGAAAACTTAAAAGAAATGGAAAAAGGTTACAGCACTGTGAAAAAATATTTGCCCCATATCTGAGTGTCTGCATGTACTTCCCAATCAGATCCCTAAACAAAACTGGACATTAGAGAACTTGTATAACACAACTGCTATTAAGTTTTATTTATGTAATTTACTTATGTAATTTGTTTAATCAATGACCTGTGTGGAAAAAATTGTCACTCTATTAAATCTAGCATAAATTTATGCTACTTGTAGGAGCAATTACTGCAACTAAATGTTTTTGTAATTATACTAAAGATACTGAATGCTATCAAATGCTGTCACACAGCTCTGTGAACTTCTCAGAAGCATAAGCTGCTCCCTTCAGGTGCTGGTAACCTGTTCCTCGACCATTCTGGTGGTGACTTACTGGTATGTTTGGGGTCACTTTATTGGTTCATGATCCTGCTGGACTCCAGATTAGAGGGATGGCCTGACATTTTCCTGAGAAACTAGTGCAGGGAATTCAGAACTCTGTCAATGGAAGCAAGTCATACAGATCCTGGTGCGGCAACCATTAAACCATCATACTATCACAACAATACATGACCACTGGGATGGGGCTCCACAGTGCTTTGTTTTTCCCGGAGATGCTGTGATCCATATTGTCCAGAAAGTTCCACTTTTCACTTTCCATATGACACTTTGAAGTGTCTAAGGATTTTCCTAGTTTCCTATAGATGTTTTCACCAGCATTTGCAGTATGTTATCTTAATAAGCAATGCCTTTCACTCTGCCACTCTGCAGTGTATTTTCACCTTGATATTAAAGTTATGAACCTTGACTTTCAGTTAAGGTAAGAAGGACCTAAAGATGTCGATTTAGAATTCTTTGTGATTTCCTCATCGATTTTATGCCTCGTTCTTTCATTTTGACTGTGTATACCTGGAAACATTTGCTTCTGTCCCAAACTTTCTGCATCTGGACAAAGTGGCTCTGATTGTACGTCAGTGCAGCCATGAACCATGCTTCGTGCTGAAGTAAGTAACAACAGGAGACCAACGCATTTCCATGTACGGCAGTACTTATTGCTCTGCAAAAACTGAATCATACTGCCTGGGCTTTGCTTTACTACTGCCCCCTCGTGGCATCTGCTAGCACATTCAAGAATACCATCGCAAACAAAAATATTAACATTAACCGTGTACAGTAAGTAATCCGTCGGTGGAATTAACGATGCTGTTATACTACTCAATGGCTGAAAATTAACTATATTTTTGTATGCTATTTATTTTCAAATCGTATATCCTCCCTTCACCACTAAAAGGCATGCTAACCGTAAAACTGATAAGTGCGTGAGGCATGCAAAACTGTAAACATGAAACATCAATACTTTCCAAAAAAGTCTACAAAATGAATACCACCTAGTCTGAAATTTCACAAGAAAATTACAAACTATAAATAAAACATTTTGTTTCCCGACCAAGCATCAACACGTGAAGAAATGATCCCCTTCGAATGCGTATTTATTAAAATATAAATGAAACTAAATATATGTAATTTTGCTTCTTTTATAGTGTATAGAAATAATAAAAATGACACATATTTGATTACGGCCTTTCAGAATAAATGGTTTAGGAAGCATGCAGGCATTACCTAATGTTACGTTTTTAAGTCAAACAGAATACAAATATGACGTTTTCTTAAACCACGTAATAAGTATGGTGCATACGCGTGTTTGCGAAAACTGCGTTCTACGTCCAATGATCGACATCAATCAGGGCCAATGAAAATGGGGGACAACCGGGGAGCCGAACGGACTTCAGGGGGACATTTTTTTGCTACCGTGGAACGAATTAGTTCCGGTAAAGGACAAAAAAAGCGATGTGCACATATGTCAAGAGAAATGTAAGTGATACTTAGGAAATACAGTATGTTCTAATATAGAGTTCCACCCAATTCCATGTAACACATGTGCGTAAAATCAGTACGTTTATCTATCCCATAGTTACGAATTGGAATAAATACTCCGGCATGCCCCCAGACATTTGTTAAAAATGTATTTGCACCCAATCAATATTTTTTTGTACAGATGCACGTATAATGATATAAGAGATAACATATTTATGTATAAGGTTTTAGGATGGGCAAACTAGGGCGTTGCAACTATATGTAGCAGTTTTTAAATAAGATAGAACTTCATTGATCCCAGTGGGGGTAATTTTCTTTGTCCAATAGCACAGAAAAAGAAATCAATACAAAATGCAAGTACAATTATTGGCGGTATATATAGGCTATAATGGAAAATAAGCAAGCTTATAAAATAAACACCTTAAGAGAGATAAGACAATTAGAAACAAAGGTATTACAATATAAAGACAATTTCATATTAAAATGAATAATTTAAATTTTAATAATCAAAATTAATGATTTTTAGTCGACATCTGTGTAAGTCGACTAAACCGGTTAGCATATTACATATTGCTGACACCCATTTTAATCATAATTTTAAGTCATAATATTAATTATTTTACTTAACTGTTCACCTGCCAGTTTAAAATCTACATTTAATTCCGAAGAATCTCATTTCAGGACTAACTTGAGTCAGATATGACTTTTCCCATTTATAAACTCTAGAAATCTAAAGGGATGTATCAGAAGTCAAACTTGCGTGAAGGACAGGCATGGACATGACCGTACAAGAACCGGAAAGGTTATCTTCTCGGGAACCCCCAGGGCTACAGAACTGAATCATCCTTAAGTGCATCACAGACAAATTGTCGTTATGGGGCCACACATGTGAATTCGGACCATTAAAAACAACTACAGACGTCAAGTTCCAAACAGGACTAAATGAAGTTTTGGCAACACTTTACCTTAATATGTTATATTATATTTATATTGTATAATCATATTGCTACAGTATACATGTACATGCTGCTTATGAATGTGTTATGAAAGCATTATGAAGGTGCACTGAATGTTCTGTGAATGCATTTTGAGTGTACAGCTTCGATTGGGGAAAATATCACAAGGCACAATACAACACAACAAATATTTTAAATATAAAATGTTTAATATCTCATGTAATTTATTGAATAATGTACTGAAAGTGAAAAACATTTACCCATCGTAAAGTCCAAATATCGTAACTCGGACCATCGTAACTCGCGTCTGTATTACGAAGGTACAGCTATGTAAAGTTTTTTTTTCTAAAAATAAAATTCTTAGACTATTGTGGAAGTTTCAGTAGCCGTTTGAGGAATTCTGGTACACCAGAATGCAGTGTTTAAAGACCAGTCCTCCAAGAATCCAAGAAAGGAGGCTACCTAACTAAAAACGGGTAACATTTGTAAGATGTAACTTCTGGGTAAGTGCGTGAGGCACCAAGGCCCCGAAACCACAGAACATCCCATGAGTTTCTGTTCCACTAATAGGAGATGAATGAATGATTGAGTAATTAACGATTTAATATTTGATGAAGCACCAGTTTTACTTGCATGATGCGTTAAATAGCAACACTATAAACTAAACTAATTCTGGTGAGAGGTATGTTGACACGCCCTGACTTGCCAGTTCAGGAATGATCAAACACGTGTGAAATGGAACTTTACTACATTTTATTAACCATTTCGGCAAAACTACACAAAAATGTAGAAGCAATTTCATACACAAAATAAACAATAAACAAAAGGTAAATAAAAATGCTTTAAAAAAATTCACGCAGTCATAAAAACGTGAATGAGCAGAATATGACCAATTCATTTTGGTGTCATTACTTTATATTTCTACGAAGCGCTCACGTGCGTCAGCAGAAGGGGTTTCCCCACATGTATTACAAATCAAAATGATGTTGTGTAAATTTCATTTGGGGTATCGGCTCTCTTGAGGTAGAATGTTAAATAAAGCCGCACGAACTCGCTCGGTGCGCAAAGGGGGGGCTTCTTGTTGTAGAATCGTTCTGCTTCGGGAGTCAGGAACCACTTTGTTCAGTGAGTGCCGGCTGCCAGCGCCTCGCTTCCCGCTGCCCTAAGAATCCGCCGCTCCGGCGTTATCTGCTGCGGCACAAACTGAGCACCAGGCACAGGAAGGGCTGCGCTATCGGCGCAATAGGCTACGCGCAGCGAAGAGCCGGTGCTCCAGCGCGGATCGCACAGGAAACACACTCGGAGCAACAGTGGATGGGCGGAGGGACTACAGCCTGTTTGGGACCTGCTTCAAAAAGAAGGAAAGACAAAACCCACCCTGCACACTGGGGATGTTTGTGTTTCTGGATGAATCCCATGGATTGTCGCCACCTGTAATGCAGCTGGAGGATTGCGTACGCCAGGACATGCAATTTTACTATGTGGTAAGCGTGCAGAATGAATATTAACATGTTTTATACTTCCAGGTAACTTTTTTTTATTGCTCTTATGTGGCCCGGTTAAGTAGGCAACGATTCAGCAGTACTTTTGCCTCTATTAGTGTGATTCTCTGCGGAAAAAGTTAATCTCGTCCGGGGCAGTTTCGACCAGACACCTGCTCTTTGCTTTTTTTGTACGTCTTTCTGCTGCACGCATTATCAGACCTCGTTTTTAATTGGGGGAGATTTTAAACTGAATTGAGACCAAGTTAAGTTAAGTTGATCTGAATGTAATCCAGCTTAAGTTCCGCAGAAAGACCCGAAAGCACTTTTTTTTTTTTTAGCTTTTCTACTTTGAATCTATGCTCCATGTGTACAGCTTCCGCAGACTAACCCGAGGTACAACAGTTATGTCCCGCTATTTAAACACCGATAAACAACTAGAGACTCGCGTTCATTCCTGGAAGCACAAATTGCTTTGCACATGTATCATCATCATCCTTTACATCTGTTTCATTCATGACGACCGCAGAACCGGGAGAGGTATAGATAAGCTGTGCGCACAGGGCTGGATTCACTGGCTAAGTCACTTTCTGGCAAAACAGTTACTTAATATTTATAGCCGTCGCGAGAGTATGACCTCAATAAATATTTGATGTAGCTAACGTCAGGGAAATTGCTCAATGTCTTGGACTAGGCATACCGTAATTAGCACCATATGTTATGCGGAAGTGGGGGGAAAACTCCCAGCGCGCATTTATTTTGCCGTCTGTCATATGGACCTTCCATCCACAGACACAAATGCTTCCCTCATCACAGACAGGCTGCATATTTAACCTGGTTCCTAGCTAATATAACTAAGAGCCACTATAAATCTGGAAACTGGGGCCCTTTTCAGTTGGCTCACACAGTACCGTGGAGTCCAGTGTTAGCAAGGATGTCTCAATCTGGTTTTGCTGCCTCAGTGTTCATATCACGCAAAAGTCCCTAAGAGGCAAGCTTTAAAACTCCTCCCGCCAGATTTATTGTAGTAATATGGAAGCATGCATATTTGGACATGTTATTGATAGTGTTGGAAAGGGTCGTCTCTAAGAGGCCACTAAGCTACTGGATCTGAATTCTCAATCTTCATTGGTGTAATTACTGTTTCGCTCAGGTGTCAAACATGGATGTTGGAATGTATGTGGAGGTGGTAGGTGTAGATCAGCGGTGGCCAGTCTTACCCGCAAAGGGCCGGTGTGTACGCAGGTTTTTGGGGTAACCTTTGAGTTAGCTGGTCAAACCTAGGTGTGAGGACTCTTCAGCCAATCAGTCCTCTAATTAGGGAGTTGTGGTGAAAATCCGCATACACACCGGCCCTTTGCGGATAAGATTGGCCACCCCTGGTCTAGATGCTGTTAGCGTCCAGTGCTGTGCAAGACGGGGTCTGGTGCCAGGCTGCCTCTCAACCCAAATGCAGAGCGGTCGGTGTCCCCAAATCATTCTGGACGATGGTGGTCTGGGATTGGTGGGAGCAGGGAACGGAGTCCCTTCGGTTTATGCCCAGACGTCAACGATAACATGCTCTGCAAGCGAACAATAAGAACCACCAGGCCGGCTGTTGTGCAATCCCCCAAGGCACTCTCCAACTGGGCAGCATTACAGTTAAAAGCCAGTCCCCCCCACATCCATTTCCCATTAAATCTCCTAAGAGTGTTCTTGTATAACCCGAAATGGCTTCACTCTCAGTGAATACTGTAAACTGGATGTGGGAGATACACCTTGGTGAATTTATTTACCTTTTTAAAAGTGTCTTGGTGTTAATGTTACACATCTGGTGCTTGATTAGTCTCATTGGATTCTTGACTTGCTAGAAGTGGTTGTGTAAGCCCTTCCTTCGTACTGCTTGTACCTGGGCCTTCATCGGAAGCTCAGCCTAGCTGCACTTCTGACTAATCGACTCCTCAGCGGCACGTTTCTTTGTGATATGCTGTTTGCCTCACTTGCACGTCACTTTATACAAATGCTACCAAGTTCCCACTTGCTAAATATGTATATGTATTTGGTATGACTTCTGTCCTCTGGTACAAAAGTGGATGCCCCTCTTTATAGTGGAGATGCCCCTAAACAGCATTGAAATTATTCTGTAGAGAATCAAATATCTTTTTCATCTTGCTGAAGGATGACATTGTGGTTGGGTCTCGCTTCAAAGACATCAAGGTATTAGTACCTGAGATAGTGCTGTTAGCTCCCACTTCCTCCTTTTTTTTGTGATAGCAGAAGTTGGAAGAGTTCCCTGTGTTACACTGCTAAGTGTAACAGTCATTTACTCTGCTGCTGGTCTCCCACCACATAGAAACAACATTTCCAGTTGTGTTCAAATTTCGTAGAGCCTCAGGTCAAGTGGTGATGGTGGACTATAGGCCAGCCTCTGCTCCAGGGAAAGTGTTGTATCTGACAACCTAACCAATAGTCACAAATGTTCTTTAACACATAACTAGGAGAAGTATGTTAAAATATTGAGGTGTTTATCAAGCCACCTGCGGCTCACCGTGAATGAAGCTCACAATGGCTTAGGACAGGCTTTTGTTTAGAGGTAATTCCAAACTGGAGGGTGTTGGATTCAAAGTGCACCACAACCTTTGAAACTCTTGTATTTATAATGGCAACAGACTGTCTGCTGCCCACGGGGCAGGACTGCAGTAAATGCCTCATTTACTCAACCCTGCTGTCACTGAAAGGTTATTTAGTCTGTTATGAAAGTTCCCCTCACACTGATACAAACATGCATTTGCCAGAAAAACGAAAGCAGTATTGACTTTGGAAAAGGGAAATTAAACTTGCAAGCATGAGTTATAACTTTGTATGATTTAGAGAGTGACTTTGTTTTTTTTTTTTGATTGGTTGACAAAAGTGTGCACTTGCTGTAGTGGGGGGGGTTCAGTTTGGACGACTCATTCACTTTTAGTATGTGACGCTTTCTTGTATTCTTGTACCAGATGTGGTTTTCAGACCATTCCTAACTGGATGATCATCTTATATGGGAATAGATATCTGTTTATGTCTGTGATTGGCATCTGTGAACCCCCATCTGTTCTTTCTGGGGCGGGGCTAAGCTGGGAACATGGCAATGCCAGCTGAGCCGTAAGCCTTGAGCCAAGCTGCTTGCAGTTGCAGCTTTATGAACCAATGACAATTTTGCTTTAATTGTTTGTTCTTCTTATGCTAGCCTGATTAAATATTATTGTACGAATAATTAGGAAAACTGCAGAATGATTAAGATGTTGAGAATTTATTTATTGTATATAAGTTTATGTGAGTTTTTCTACATTGTGCATGCAGTTAACACTGTGATGTATGGGACTGACTATATTCCAGTCTGCTTTTGGCTTATTCCACTTTAATTTTTTTTTTTTGTTGAAAAAGAAGAGTGAGTTCTAGATAGAGATCAGCACAGGCTTTGATGAGACTGTTTTGTTGTTGCTAATAATTATCGTTTTACTTGACTATGCCTTGTTTGTAATGTAAGTAAATGTCAAAGTTAAGCCTCACGTTGATCATTTGATTTTATATGAACAAAGTAAAGTTTAGAAAACCAGAGAGCAGTGAGTGTCATAAAACTCTTGGGCTCTGAAAATTGTAGGCAGTAGGGGGCATGATTAAGTGTTTAAGGGATTCTGTGTAATACGCTGGATTTTATTATTTTGTCTAATCAAAAATGGATGGAATAACTTGTGGGACTGGGCTGCTTACATCCAGGGCACGTGGCTCTCAGCAGTGCTGTGTCAGTGGGCCAGTGGGTCGTAAAACCAGTATGGTGCCGTAGCATCTAGTGGATCATGCTGTTCTGCAATGGAGTCTGGTGGCAGATTCGGATATGAATTTTAGATGATTGGCTGAAGAATCAGAACCATGTGTGAGTAAAGTGAGGAAAATAAAAACAAGAAGCAAAAAATATAAGATGCATTGAAGCTGGGGGCGTCGGTTTGGTTTTAACGTTGGTAGGGAGCAAATCGGCCTCGAAACCTCCACTCACCTGAACAAACATGGTACTCGCACAATATTAATGTCTGTACCAATATCTACACCCTTGCATTGAAAACTAGACCACGGCAATAGATTTTAGTATGAGACATTCATGCTGGTGGAGTTTTGGGGCTGCCTCCTGTTAACATTTACTTTTGTAGCTTTGGGGCATAAACGGCGGTGTAGCCCGAAATTAAATTGCGATTGGGCCGCTCAATCCAATACAGCTCAATAGCGTTTCTAGTACATTACAAACACAAAAGTATTCTCCTTTGCCATCATACTGACATCCGGCAACAGCCATAAAAATCAAAACAATCCGTTCTGTTCACTTGCTACAAGACGCTATATTTAGAATCTGAACAAGCACCCCATAGCAGATAGAGGGCAAAAACGGCTTCACACACAGCGACTGCATAGGCGGCATAACCAAAACCGTGTTGTTATATAATAAATCTGCAATGAACGGCCATGGTCCACAAACACTGTACAGTTCCGAAAACAAACTGCAACAAAGCAAAATAATATTTAAATTCTTTACTAAACTTTATATAACTTTAGTGGGAGTCTGTTTCTCTCTGTGCTCACAGTCTCAGGTTGTCAGGTTGATGTAAGCAACATCACATGCATTATAAACCACAAACGGTACAGACACGACTCCCAGCGATGTGCACAACCAACTTATGACTTGCAATGTCATCATTACGAGGCAGAAATACGCAACAACCTGACACACAGTCCACTCCAAAAAAGGTGAGCAGGTTTAGATCTACCTTTGATGTCTTCCTGTATTCATATTAATCCATAATTTAAAAAATATTACTTAATATTAGCTTTCCTACCTAACTTCAGGAATGTCTCAATTGAGAACTTTTGTAGTTCCTGGCCACTTTCATGTGTCACTTTCACACTGCATGACAGGAACTGTGTCCTTTATGTTAGATAAGCATGGGAGATGTAAAATGTGCATAGGTCAAACTTCACATGTAATTTCATACAAAACTACACCATCACCCCAGAATAATGAAGGATGAACAAGTCATTTTGTTATTTGTTTGTGGGATCGATCGCGATCAAAACTGGACACAGTCTCGTATATGTACAACGCATGATATGTTTATAATATAATATTAAATCTGGCCAACAGATAAATATTCCGATTTCCAGAGAATAAAAAAACGATGCAGTGCTATTCTGTTAATATGCGCTGGCCAGCAGTGGCGTTATAGACTAAATTATATATCGGGTTATCGATCAAATTTTCCAATGCAGAATGCAAGCAACTTTGCTAGTTAGCAACTTTGCTTTTGGGAAACATACCCCAGCATGACACATCTGTGTGGAATCCTTGTGCGTGTTCACAGGTTCACATAATTTCCTACTGCGCTTGCATCCAGTGCCACTCAGCTGAAACCTCTGTTGTGAAACTACTGTTCTAAAATTACAGCTCTGCAGTCAGACCCTCCTAGTCTGTGTAGCCTTTTGTAGACCATGTCCTTCAAAGGTCCGCACAATGAATCTTGGGATATGTTTGGCTGGGAACAATCTATCAGGTAGATACTTTGCAATTCTGCAAAAGAAGCTAGACTGCATTTCAAGGAGCCTTCTAACACATGGAGAGGACAACCTTGTCGTGCCGCTCTGATGCATTCGGTCTTTGAACGCAGCCTTAGGAGGATGCAGCTTCTAAAATCGGGGCTAAAAAGGGACCCAGAGCTGCCTCCAAAGAGCTACAAAGGTTCTGGTTCCTGAAATGGTTCCTGTGGTGGAAAAGCATCTAATAATAAGAGCATCTGTTTAATTGGGTAGGCCTAGGCCCACCCACAGCTATACTCCTGGGCGTAATGCCGATGTTTTGTAGGTGGGGGGCACAGATGGGTGTTGAAGGGAGGGGGCTGGTGCCCAGGCAGGTGCAGCCAGTCGAGCCCTCCTGCACCCTCTTCCAGTGTGGGTGGATGTCCTGTTTATAGTATATCAGCCTGTTTGGTGTGTTTCTGAGAAGATGGCATTTCCTGTCCGTCCTGTGGGGGTTCTTTTGCCAGCAGGATGATAAAACGAGCAGGAAAAGGTGCCGGAAATTTGAGGGCTTGCGTTCTACTGGGAATCCTCAAAAAAACAGAATATAAAAATAAGTTTGGAAACTTGGCAACCTCATGCTTGGCAGGCGGTATGCTAAACTGCTGATGAATTAATTTTGACCATGATGTATATTTGTATATATGGGACCCGTCGCCACGAGTCTTAAGTCGCACTGGTAGAATTTGACCCAGAAGACTCATGTTTTTTAAAGATACATTTGTACTTTAACCTTTTAAAATGTATGCAGCGATTGTCTGATACATATATTTAACTTTTTTTACAGTTTGGTGCCTTTGAATAATTAACTGAATTGTAATTATAATTTGCAAATAAGTACTATATCCACTAAAGGACCATATGATTGAAGGTTTCACATTTGAATTTTTATATGCACAATTGGGACTATATTTCTTCACATAAACATGCTATAGTTTGTATCTCAGCCATTTTGATGTTTATATAGATTTGGGCTTTTAGAAAATTATAAATCGGGCCCTGGGGATTATTTCAGGTGCTTCGAGAAGATGTGGAAGTTTGAGGTACCTCTGAAGGCTCTCAGATTTTTGTTTATGATCACAGCTGGTGTGTGTGTGTGTGTGTGTGTGTGTGTGTGAGTGAGTGATGGTATCACTGCCCGGGAAGCTCAGATGTGATGTGTGTGAAACAGGTTGTTTAACGAACTTCGTTAACTACTTCGCTGGGCCAGTTACCGACCTAGAAAACAAAACGCTAAACTGCTCACTTCTTCCCTGGCTATACGACTGTTGCAGGAAAAGAGTTCAGGCCAACTTACTCTTTTATTGTGAGTTCTTTTTGATCCCCGGAATTAAGGGTGTTGCCCACTGATTCCCATCAGCAGTAACCCCACCTCCCACCCCCCAACTCTCACCATGCCCACTCCATCATACTTTCAGTCATTCAGGTTTAATTTTAGCGTATTCATCCACAGGAAGACCTTTTATTTAGCCAAGGAAGCTGTGTTGTGCGGAAGGCCCTTATCAGGGCGTGAGCTCGCAGGAAAGTAAATTAGATTGGCGAGCAGACTCCATTTTGATTTGTCAAAAAAAGCCTCCAGGACTCTTCTGTTTGTCAGTTTCCCCATTTTAAGAGACTATTATTATTTTATGTGCTTGAGTGTCGTTGCGGTGCGACGTGATGCTTCTATGAGCTGCACTGCTGCCTCACACCTCCAGGACCGGGGGTCTGAATCCTTCCTCTGCTGAGTGTTTGGAGTTTGCTGGTTCTCCCCATGTCATGCAGGTTTCCCCTGTAGTCCAAAGATCGGCGCTTAGGTTAATTAGTGTCTCTAAATCGCCCGTAGTATATGAGTATGTGCCCTGCAATTGGACTGGCATCCCGTCCAGGGTGTTCCCCTGCTTCGTGCCCTGTGCTGCCTGGGATAGACTCCAGACTCTCCCTTGACCCTGTACTGCATAAGCTGCTGGCAGATAGATGAATGGAAGCTTAATTGTTTCCAGGGTGTTCCTCTGCATTGTGCCCTCTCATGCCAGGAATAGGCTATTGGCTCATGGAGACCCTTTCGTTATGGAAGGTTCCTCACTTGACACTTTTATTCAGAGTTTTAGCCAGTTTTATACCTGGATGCTTCTCCGGAGTCATGTTGGGTGGAACGAGGGTTCTCTCAGCTCCATGGGGGGCCCATCCAGGTATAAGCTTGTTTGGTCCACCCTGGTGCCAATGGGTGCTTGAGGGTTCTCTCAGCTCCATGGGGGGCCCATCCAGGTATAAGCTTGTTTGGTCCACCCTGGTGCCAATGGGTGCTTGAGGGTTCTCTCAGCTCCATGGGGGGCCCATCCAGGTATAAGCTTGCTTGGTCCACCCTGGTGCAAGTGTGTATGACTCCCCCCCCCCCCTCCCCCCGTCGTCTTAGATAATCCTGTGACCCACCCTGCATTTCAAAGCCTGATGCCGTGGCCTGCGTCTGCAGTGTGAATATAGAGATGGAGCAGAATCACTGGACACTTTATGTTCACATTTCAATCCTAGAGACCTGTACTCAAGAGTGAAGCGATGTCCCTGAGTGGGTGTCTGCTGCCTCCGTTGTGCTAGAGACCGGCGCACCCAAGAAGTTCCTCTTCCATTGTCATGGGGTTTTCAGCATCTCATTTCAGTGTTGGATAAATCTGATTGGATAACTCAGTCCCAAGAGGCAATTATTGTTCCTTCCTATGGGGGAATCAAATGCCGGTCTTCTGTGTGGCAAGCGGGGATACGAACTACTATATTAAGAAGAATTACAAAAGCGCTACTGTATGCCTTTTATCTTCTGGGAGTGTACAATGGACCACCTGAGGTTGACGGCCCTCGTTTGTAAATGGATGCCTTGCCTTCCATTTAGCGTAGAGATACTTGGTCTTGTTCAACCGTGTTATCATGTTCTCTTCAGGTGGTAGTTTCCAAGGGGTCTGCAGTTTTAGGAGCTTCTCCAAAGGTGCAGGATAACCTCCGAAACGCTGGTCGCATTTGCTTATACAGATTCGCATCATTCTGAGGATTAAATTAGCCTGGGCAGTTCTGCACAAGCGCCGTCTGTTTGCGTCCCTGGTGCCTGGGAATCAAGATGGCAGCTGTTGTGTCATGTGATCGCATCATGGAAAAAAAACTTGAGCATTATAGTGTGAAAAGAGATGGAATCACATAGTAGCCATGATTGTTGTGGTTTCTGCTCTGTGGATTGGGTGTCATGTATGTATTGGCCTGCAGAGGGCACTAAAGTCAACCTGGCTCTTACTGGAGATGCATCCTGTAGTCAAATCCTGATTATGTATCACTCAGATTTGCTCTTGGTCCTTCTGTGAAGGACATTAGCTTTCAAAAAATGTCCTATTTTTTGGGTAAATTCAGCTTCACTTTTGAAAATTCTAAAATATCATGTATGGTTCATACAACTGTTTAGTTGTTTCCTAGTGACGAATGCCCATACCTGTGTGTGTGTGTGTGGAGGAATTAAATCTCTCTGCCTGTCTAGACAGAGTTGTTGCCAAACACTCACTGTCTGGTCTGCTTTGTCTTTGGGGATTTTTTTGAATATTAAATCCAGGACTTTTGGTGACTTGCATTTGAGCAGAGTGTTCAGCCAGCTTCCTTGCGCGTTTGCTCTGATGCACATAAGCCCAGAGGTCTGCAACCTTTTTGACAGTGAGAGCTACTTCTACGAAGGAAATAATCAGGGGATTGCATGTCTTGGGGGAGGGCTGGGGTGACAGTAAAATGAATCTGATCCCTAATGAGTTTTATGCGTACTACTAGAATCTTGCGGTTGACAAGGCACCCCGTTTATCATTTAAGTGTATTACGTGTGCCCATCTGCTGAATGAGGCCTTGTCAAAAATCACCCAAGCCATGCATTCTGGCAAACTCTCTAACCAGTCAGCAGAACCCCAGCGGTACAAATTGCGTATCCCCTGCCGCCAGGGATGATCTTTAAATAAATGGGTTATTTCTTTCTTGCTGAGAATGTACTTCTGGGTGATTTGAGTTATTGCTTTGTTGTAGTGTGCAGAACCTTCAGAAGTTTAAAAGTCTAATCCTCCCCCTCTCCTTTGACAGATGTTGAAGAGGGAGAAACTGCACGAAATTGTGGCACGTGGGTGGACGCTATGCCGGGACAGATTCACAGCTGTAACCTATGCTAAGGGTGGTCCTGCAGTGTACTGAATAAAGGATCTGAACACTGATGTATGGGTGCTTTGCACTGTTGCTTCACTCCTCTGGGACCAGGGTTCGAGTTTCCTCTTAGGGGTCTGTGTGTGGAGTTTGCATGATCTATCCATGTTGTCATGGGGTTTCCTCTGTGTTCTTGTTATATATTCTTACATAGTCATTATGGTGTAGTGTGTGTTAATTGATGGTGAAACAAAATCAGTTCAATTGATCTTGAAATGTCCACAACAAGCATAGTTTGGAAAAAGTGAAAGGGGGCAGATATTTTCTCAAGGTGCAGTATGCATGCGCATGTGGCATCCACTTTTTAAGGGGGATGTGGGGGGGGCGGCATTTCCAGCCATAATGCCCAAGAAAACATGCCTGTTTTCGTCATGCAAATGTGGCTTAAGTGGGAAGCTTGGGTATGCAAATACCCAGAAGGACTTTTACTCTGGTGCCATTCTGTCTAACCTCAGTGGCACGTGTTTGGTGGGACCAGTTCTGTCTTGCCATTGAAATATAGTGCACAGTCTTCAGTGGTTTTGGGTCAATTTGTATGACATGCAAAATACAGAATTAATGAATGAGTGACTAGCAGTGTTGGGATATGACCTATGAACATCTTTGTATGTCCACGTCATTTGCTAAGCTCTAGCACAAGCCTCTCATCTGTTCCTGTCAGCAGCCTGTGGAGGGTGCTGGGGTACCATGTACAACACCTGGGACCCCCCATCCCTGTGGAGCAGGAGTGCGTGGATGCCACTCTCGGCCTCTTAAACCATGATTCGGCAGGCTTATAACGAGCCAACCAAGCTGCTGCTATATTGGCTCCAGCTAGGCAGGATGACTCAGTGCAGATAAACTCTACCTACTGTGTGATGGAAGAAGTCATAGGGTCACGTTAGCATCTCTGTGGGGTTGCCTGTCAAAGGGTCATGTGGCTGTCATGTGCTGATCCCAGGTGCTTAGGGGCAAATAGCCCTAAATACCCTGGCATTGTATTGTAGTAATAATAATAATAAATACAGAAAAAGCATACGGAGTATTAAAACGTGAATTTCTCTTATTGGAAATCAATTCAGCTGCATTGTGCATAATTCTTCCCTTAAATATGAAAAACTTTGGGTTTGTCAGTTTCAGAAGTGCACATGATATGAATGATTCGGCCTCCCCGTCAGTGCGATTCCTCCACCCAGATCTGTCTCTCTCTCTCTCCGCTTTCACTTTATCTCCAGCTGTTTGTTTTACACAAAAGATACACCGAAAGAGGGACAAAGATGCAAAGATGAACTCGCTCACTGAAAACTGAGTGTGACCCAATCTGTGGTTGTTTTCTGTTATTTATGTCTGCGCATTTTTATTGAATTTTTTATTTTTTTTACAAAATACAGAATAATATAGATCAGGGTTTCGATGTCCTGAAATAGAGATTGCTGACCTGCTGTAGTTTCACATCCACTTTTTATTTCTCTCTTGATGGCAATGAATTCTGGAAAGGAGTTAACTACTGCTGCTCTTGCTACTACTGATTATCAGGCCCCAATTTTTGGGGGGGGTGGCTGTGGCTGGGACTGGGCCAGGCCCGCCCCCCTGGTGTATGTGTCGGGGGGGAAGGAGGCAGCCAACAGCTTTGGCAGGCAAGAACTCAGCCTCACTCAAGAGGACCAGCAGCCTGAGAGAACGGATCCAGTCCCCTTCAGCCAGCCGGGACACCCTTCACTGCCTCTCGCTGTGTCGTTCCTGATCTGCAGGAGGGTCGGTCATTACAGGTAAAGGAGGATTGGCAGCTCTTCCTTATGGGGGTGCCTCTCAGTAGTCAATGTAGGTGGTCTGGCTAGATTTCCTCTGAGTGCTTTTGAGTTGAGTACTTTCCTGCTCTAGCAGTCGTTTGCATTGTGAGAGCTGCACATTTGTTAAGGCCTCCCATGCTTTCCATGGGTACTTAATGTACTTTTCCTTATACTGTGCTTGTATCACAGGAAGCATGAATGTCTTGCCAGGAATAAGAGAAGTTCAGATATAAGATGGATCTGTCTTGACAACGTTACACTTGTATTATACCCCATAACAGCAGTCTGACATGGGGAAAACAAGTCTTAGCGTGTGTCCAGAATTGATGGCTTTCAGAATGTTTACTTGACTTGTGTTGTTTAAAAATTTACTGCAGACTGCACCTCCCACCTATGTTCTGTGTGTCAAGAGATCTCCACTGGTAATAATCAACTCAACACAGGAGAGTTAACACCATGTCAGATTAAAACAAAAAAAACCACTGGCAAGATTAAAGTTACATTGCCCGTTTCCTTTAGAATCTAATTTTACTGGTGGCCAACCATGGTGCAACCATGTGGGCTATCTCTGCGGTCTGTGGTCCATGCAGGTCATAGTTGACGTAGCAGCACTTTGATATTCAGATAAATGGCCTCTCAGGCCCTCAACAAAGGTAGGAAGGATTTCTGTGAGCTGAAACATTCTTCTATAATGACTGCTCAGTGTGTGCCAGGACTTAATTTTTTAGTGTTTTTAAACTCTTCCCAGTTGTGAGCTCACAGAATGGAGTGTATCATCCATCTTACGTCGTTAGAAGATGTGTGCTGTAATGTAAACTGAGAGCGCCGAGGGAGAATCTGTCGGCAGCCTGGCCTGTTACTGTCTGTTTGGGGCACTTTGTTGTGGAAAATACTGCTGTGTTTCTGAGGGACTGGAAGGTAAAGCTACTGGAAAATAACTTTGATGATTCTGTTTGAACACTTTTAAAAACAGTTTTCTAGGGTGATTGTTTTGTGCAAAATGCTTTATGAATTGTGTCTAAGAGCTGTGTGTGGTGTGTGGGTGTGTGGGTGCGTGGGTGTGTGGGTGTGTGTGTGGGTGTGTGGGTGGGTGTGTGGTGTGTGTGTGGGTGTGTGGTGTGTGTGTGGGTGTGTGGGTGGGTGTGTGGGTGCGTGTGTGTGTGGGTGTGTGGTGTGTGGGTGGGTGTGTGGTGGGTGGGTGGGTGTGTGGGTGCGTGTGTGTGTGGGTGTGTGGTGTGTGGGTGTTTGGTGTGTGGGTGGATGTGTGGTGTTGGTGGGTGGATGTGTGGTGTGTGGGTGGGTGTGTGGTGTGTGGGTGTTTGGTGTGTGGGTGGGTGTTTGGTGTGTGGCTGGATGTGTGGTGTGTGGCTGGATGTGTGGTGTGTGGGTGGATGTGTGGTGTGTGGGTGGATGTGTGGTGTGTGGGTGGATGTGTGGTGTGTGAGTGGGTGGGTCAGATATCAGTGTGATTTTAAAAACCTATTATTTTGACGTTATGGGGACACACAAGGGGAAATTGGTCCCACAAGGGGAAATTTTATTATTTTTGTGTATTTTGTTTGGTTACTTATGGTTAAGGTCAGGACTGGGTAGGGGTTAAGGTTGTCATTGGTGAGATTAGGTTTTTGCCCATAGAAATGAATGGACGATCCCCAGAAAGATACGAGTACAAATCTTTGTGTGTGTGTTTGTGGATTAGGTTTATATTACATTGTTAGGACATTTGGTCCCAAAAATGTGGTAAAACCTGTTACTTTTTAGCTTGTACAATACAATACACAATATAAACCTCAATTTTATAAAACAAAATGCAATCGAAAAACTAAAAATGTCAAAAGACTTGTATTCTGTTTGGTTACGTATGGGTAAGGTTAGGGCTTATAAGGTTATAGGTAAGGGTTAGGGTAATCATAGTTAGGACTAGTTGAGTTATGCCCATAGAAGCGAATGGATAGTTCCCGCAGTGATAGGAATATATGCACTGTGTGTGTGTGTGTGTGTGTGTGTGTGTGTGTGTGTGTGGGGGGGGGGGGGGGGGGGGGTCATGCATATATTACATTGTGGGAACCCACAACTGTTATTTTAACCTTGTAGGTTATTTTGACCTTTTTCGGTCCCTAGAAGGGAAACTGAATTTTGTAAAAATAGTTTTATAATGTATTTCTGATTAATATTTTTCTCTCTCTACAAAGATGGATATTTCCATCTACCAGGTGTTTGTGATGTTTTTTGCTGATATACTCTGGGCATGGATGTTAAAAGGTTGAAATATACTTCACGGCAAACAATAGTTTACACACTTTCATTAAAATGCACAGGAGCATTTTGATTCTTGGACAGATTATAAGAATCTGTCTCTCTTCTTCTAATTTTCACACTGCACTTCTAAAGAAACGTTTTTGAAACCTTACTGTGATTTGACATTAATTTGTAAAAAAAGAGATTTTCATATTATTTTTAACATCATATTTCACATTTTTTAAATTTACTAACTAACTATACTAAGAGTATCGTACAGCAGACATATTAGGTATTCAGGTATTACCAGATGAAACAGCTCCGACGTAGTTATCTGCTTTCTCTGTAGCTATTAATGTAGCAAACTACTATATTAAAATAGTAACCTGACTGTAGCTTAGCTACTTTTAGTCATATGTAGCTTGAAAAGTTTAAAAGTAGCTTCCCCAGCACCGTTGGTTACGCATACCGTAGTTAGGGTTAGGGGTGGGTAGGGGTTAAGGTTGAGTAGGGGTTAAGGTTGTCATAGTTGGGATTAGGATTATGCCCATAGAAATGAATGCAGAGTCCCCACAAAGATATAGATGCCTAATGTGTGTGTGCGCGCGCGTATGTACAATTTCCATAACCAGAGTCCCCACATTCATGCTGAGCATTTGAAGGGACGGTGCTTCTGTGACCCTGTCCCGTCATTTTTCCACACCAAATGGAAAAAGTAACATCGAATAAATAATCATTTCAAGGTTTAGATTGGCCTCAGTTAAGGCAGAATAGGAGACTAAACAATAGCAGGTTACTGGCATTGGTGAGAGTGTTTATTTGACCCGGCGGCACTGGCTTTTGTGATGTGATGTGATGTGATGTGATGACTGAAATGCTTTGTATCCCTCGTCCTTTCCAGTTATACCTCTAATTCTGGGAAGAGGCAGCTGCTCTAGAGGCAGACCCTCTAGCTGAGACACAAGCAGCCATAAACGTCGCTCTGCCTTTTACGCAGGAGGATGCTGTCCAGTGGGGCTCACTGCTTCTCTTTAACCAGGGAATTAAATGGAAATTTATTATGCTTGGCTGGCTGGACCAAGTCCTTTTTACTTTGCGTTCCAACAGAAACAGTACCTGCTAAATTCATATGACGGACCAGTATTTTTCCATGCTCTTTGTGCGTCTGATATATTTTGTGATTTGCGTGCAGACGCAGCCTTCAGATGAAGGATACACCAGATGTCTTTCCGGTAGCCGTGCTGTGGCGCTGTGCGTGTGTGTGGTCCCCTTCGCGTGCCTGTATCCTGTTCCCTTTTTCTGGCTCACAGTGGGATGGGGTCCTCTCAGGGTGGGGCACCGGCCCTGAGAATGCGTTAACAGAGAGCTCGGGATCGTGATCCCTGTCTGCAACAGTGTAGCATTACAAGCTACATCCTCTGCTCAAGGTTCTCCCATCGTGAAGACCATGCAGCAGAAGCACGCAAGCTAGCGATTTAGCTACAAGTGTCAGTGGTGCAAGAAAAAGCAGTTTTTAAAACTAAGGCGTGTGTGTGGAGAGGAGCAGACAGTAACGCACTCCCACGCGAGGCTGATGTAAGTCTGACTGTCTGACACAGGCACCGCTGGTTTAAATTATGGGATGTATTCCGACTTGGCAGGAAAGGAGACTCCTCCTGAATGCAGCACAGCTCCTTTTTGGGTACTTCTTCAACTGCGAAAGAGCTCAGACATGCCCCAGTCTGTGCCCCAGTTAAATAAAGAGCGGATGGCAGCAGATGTAGTAACGCACCATACCAAAAATGACCTTTTCCAGTTGAGCTTTGCTTAACTATGAGAGCTTCTCCAGGCTGATGTTTTAATCTACCAGCAATGTGAATACTAAGAATCATCAGCTGGCTGGACCGCCATCGCGCTCTGACCGTTAAGCTGCGTACAGTGACTGCACTGCACTGACGTCATTGCTGGCTTCCTGGTAAAATCCTCCTACGTGCAGCTTCCAGTGAAGGTATTGACATCCGTCATCTTGGTCACAGCCCTTCCCCATATCCATGAGCCTTGGGTGGAACACTGCACATTCAGGACGCGAGAGAAGACACTTGAACGCTCTAAAGTAGAGGGTCGTCTTTGTAGCACTGAGGCAGACACAGTGCAGGTTGCATAATGATGCCGATAAGTGGGGTAACATGCTCTCTTTCCTTCTTCTGTCTGCCCCATGAGAACCAGGCCAGCTAAACTCTTTGGTTGCCACACGGAGCAGAAGCCCTGTTCAGGATCTATCGCCACGGCTTTCCACCGAGACGACACTAAATTAGGCTGCTTTTTACTGGGTGTCAGTGGCTACATTAGCACTGCTGTTTGAGGAGCTTGTCAAAGGAGGAGTATGAATGGAACACTGAGGCGGAGGGACACAAGCAGTCAGCACCGGAGGAATGCTGCTGAATTTTAAGCTGTTCCAGGGAGGAGGGGGTTGGGGAGTTTATTTTACCAGGCTTTGAGTGTCATTCCCACTGTGACCTGTATCTGCTAAGGTCCATCGACAGCCTCCCAGTGGGGTGACATGTTTGTTCTAGGGGATCCATATTATTCTTCCTCCACTACCAAAGTGCAGAAGTGTTTTTTTTTTTATAATAATTTGCTATATTAGTTGTGGCCTCCACTTTTCATTTACAAAAGTGGACCTCGGTACAGGGAGCAGGCTTCATGCAGCAACTTTTGAAAGCAGATTTGCAAGGCGGCAGTTTTTGAAGCTGAAGCCGAGGATGAAAACGGGGCTGGAGCTGGGGAGGGTCCAGTGGACTCTGCTCTGCGTTCCACTTGCTTCCCGGCGCAATTCAGAGAGCGAAGCCAGCCGGTGCAAATTCAGTTTAAGTTTAAAATCGAAATCTGAGATAAGTGTAAGTGTTTGAATGCATTTGATTATTTATTTGGTGATTTCAAATGCAGAATGTATGCGCATCTGTGTGCGGTAGATGTAAAATTGTAGTTAAGTATGTGGGCGCAGTAATTTAGTGTGAACGTGCATATGTTATGTAGGGAAAATACAGATTTAGTAAAGCGCTGGGTACAGATGGCGTCCGGCGTGAGAAGAGGAATATCTGGACGAAACATCTCCTTCCTGCTCCAGCTTTAAGTGTCCACTGGGGATCGGTCCCAAAAATGCGCCCTTGTTACGGGCTTCTGCCAGACCCCAGCGCAGCTGCTGTGTCCGCGAGACCCGGCTCCGTGTTTATGTATGGTCCCACGAGCGCGACGTTCTCAGAAGCAGGCCTCTCCGTGGGGCCCTACGTGCAGATTCACAGGCTGATCCACTGCTGTCTATCCCTCACACACACGGCGATGACACGGCCATTTTCCGATTTTCTTATTTATTTATTTTTTTATGTGATGCTTGGGGGAATAGCTTGAAACGAAATGATCCTTTATTTCGGTGACAGATGGTGATTTTAATTTTTAATTTTTTTTTAAAAAGGGGGGAAGCGCAGTGTGGACAGCAGGTATTTCAGTAGGCCAGCTACTTATATGTAAATTCATCACAGGATATCTTTTGAATGAATCAACAACAGATGCAGTCTCTGCCATGTTTCTTCAAAGCTACTAGCTCAGCTTGAATGCACACACTGCTTAGTTAGCTAGCTAACTACCAAACTAATCTACTAAAAATCGCTGAACTTGAAAATTTAAGCAAATGATCAAACTCGGAACTCAGTGGTAATGACTACAATATTTACAAATGCCAATGGCTAAAGATGAACTGCTTCTGTGTACTTGCATGTGACACAATGAATGAATACTGAGATCCAACACCACAGACACTATGTTATCGATAGGTGATCCTGTCTTGTGCAGAGAAACCTGACTTCCAAGCTGGTGAAGAATATCTGACCAAGTCTATGTATCCAATCGTCATTGCCTAATCAAAAAGTATGTTTAAAGCTCTCATAGACTCCCAAGTAACACAGCATCTGGTCGTCGTCTGAAAACACACAACTGGAGCATATTCACCATCTATTGTCCATTTAGACAAAGCGTATAAGAATCTTCCACAGACTTCCATTGAAGCACAGTGTCAATGGTCTGTACTTATCCTGGTATTAAATGGAATATTAATGTATATGTTGTCGAAAGCAACTTCTGTGAAATGATGAACTCTGTGCTTCAGTTAGTAAGATAGATTACGCTTTAAATTGCAAATAAAAAGAATTTACATCGACTAATTCAATTCTTTTAGCAATTTTAGCCATGTGGTTTTAGAGCAATTGCTTGTGCTTTATTTGCCATTTGCACAAGTACGTTGGAATAGCTCCTCGTTGCCTACCCCAGCTTGGGGTCACAACACAGGGTCAACCAGCACACAGCACTGGCCGTTAAGGGTCCTTTTCAAGTGCTTTTCAAGTCACAGACATGTGACTATTCTGCCAGGGCTCAAACAGGCCATCTTCCAGTCACAGGTACAGAGGCTTAGCCCGCTGAGCCACTCGCCGGTCGTGAGCTTTCAGCCTCGCTGCTTCCCTCCTGCCAGGGTGACCACACGTGGACGACCATGCTGGGCCAGAGCGTGAAGCTGCAGGCGGTGCCCATCCAGAGCCTGTCGGAGCTGGAGCGAGCTCGCCTGCAGGAGGTGGCCCTCTTCCATCTGGAGGAACGCAACCTGCATTTCAGCATCAGCATCCCCCAAGGTATGAACTTGTTGTGGCCAACAGATTTCACAATAGCAATATAGTTGCAGTATTCAGGGCTTTAGATAGGGGGCGTACCAGCATATTTAGGCCCAGCAAAATTTGTCTAGATGCCAGCTTTTCAGTACTATACAGACATTTACTTACGCCCACAGTTTGAGCTGACGTTCTGTCAGTGGGATCTGCTGAGAGCGAGCAGAGGATGTGGATGCTGGGTCCTTTGTGGAAAGGAGCTCTTTACTGGGAGTCAGGCTGGAATTAGATCTCAGAGTATGGTAAGGAAGACTTGCTGTCCCACACTGAAGTCAAGCCTTGAGTGACTCCCGTTAGTTAACTTCCTGGACCAAATGATTCTTAAAGCCGTACTGGCCAAATGTACCGTTGATGTTTTAATTTCATTGTTTTCAGTGTAGAGGAATTCAGGCTGGGTGTCTTCAGATTTGGTCCTGCAGAACTTATCTGATCTTATCTTGGTCCTGGAGAGATCTGTTTTATCCCCTGTGTTAACTGTTCTTTGAAGCTTACATTCCCATCTTATTGAAGGCGGTGTGTGGGTCAGTGGGTTGTAACACTGTGCTTCTGATTGCAAGGTTGGTGGCTCAGATCCCCGAGTCGGTGAGAGTGATCTCACTGCTGAGCCCTTGAGCAAGGCTCTTAACCCCCATTTGCTCCAGAGACTATCTGACCCTATTTTCAGTTGTATATCGCTTTCATCTATTGTTAACTTGCTAACGGGTAGTTGAATGCTCCACTTGAAACCATGTAGATGGTTTGTGTATGTTGACTTTATGTCCAGAAGCTGCGTCTCCTTTGTTGAGAGCTCAGTGTTTCTCCATGCAGAGAACTCTTGTAAGAGGTGCTGTCTCAGAGGAGCATGGTCATGTCTATTTCAGTCTGTTTTGTATTCTAGCTTTCCCTCCATTGCCAGCGAAATCTGTCCAATCAGCATTCAGTATTTCTCCATGTGGGGTTAGGGGAGTGGCAGCTGCGGTCATTTTCTGCTGCCATGGGAATTTGACATGGCCTCAGTCTTGCTGCATGGGGATGGCCAGCGTGGCTCTCTGTCAGTCCCCCGCAGGGCTTTCATCTCCTAAGCCCCTTGTAAACTTTGGCTGTGCTCTGGAAGCCTAAATCCCAAGGAAGGATTTGTAGATTCACAGCCTCACAGAGGTGCCGCCAAGATCGTATAGTTGACGTATAATTCCCATAAGTAGTCAGAGGTCATGTGTAATAGGGTGAGTCTGGGTGGGTCAGATGCAAGGTATAATGTGCGCTTTTGCACAACAGTTACGTGTTTATTTCACAGGCCTGGGGGGTGGGAACAATGATCTCCCCAAAGGAGACTCAGAAGATTGAACTATTTTTTTCAGCAAACTCTGTGAATGGCACAGACTGTTTCTGCCAGCCGCTCTGTTTCTCTTTGGGTCACACTTTAGTCAAAAGCCATTTTTTCACAGTGCCCATGGCAACTTCCTTAACTGTCTGGTGCGTTCCCCAGAAGGGCAGGCGTCTTAGAATCAGGAAAAAGCCATTGCTGGATTTTGAATGTTCTGTGGAAAGGAGAATTATACTCCCACATGTCTGTTGGTAAGCTGTTGGTTAATTGATATATTTCTCAGGTGCAAGTACATGGCTTTCTGCATATTTTTACTGATTCAGCTCTGGTTAAAGGCTCATGGATGCAGCAATGCCAACATCTGCAGTCCATTAACGACTTGGGGCTCCTCTGTGTAAATTGGCCTGGGTTTCATATTTCTGTACTAGTTCTCCCCAAAGGGCTTATCAGATATCTCCACTTTACAAAGTAGGCTGTTTTCCTACTTGGAATTGCGAAAATGGCTGTTGATTGGCAGAATAATGAATCCGAGAAAAAGGTAGCTGGTTTGAAGTAAAAATGTGCTGTCCGTCCTTAATACCTCATGCTCTCTGCCCCTGCAGTGACCCGCAAAAGGAGGAAGTCTCTGAGGAGGAAATTTGACTCATTTTCCAAGGAAAAGAAAGAACGGGGTAAGCACCACTTTACTGTTCCTGTTTTATTGTTGGAAACATTCAGGGACGGGGGTCACTCTCAGCGAAACTGACGATGTATAATACTCACAGAATACAAGCTTCGTGGAGGCGAAGCCCTTGTCGTAGTCATGTAGTTGAACCGAAACTATTTTCAGTGCTTAAACTCAGGGTCAGTACTTCTCCTATTATGAAAGGTGGGCAGTTGTTCATCACAAGTGCAAGAATATCTTCTAACCGAGCGTTTGTGCCCCATACCAAAGTTGGGATTATTTATACTGTGGATCCAAATAGACTGCGACGACATGCTAATTCTTTGTAGGTGGTGTAATTCAGGGTGGGAGGGAGATGGGGACTGTTTTCCAAAATTGTTTTATGACTGACCCAGCCAAGGAGAGCTTTGATGGTGGGTTGACCTCACAGCCTTGCAGATGGGCAGGAGATCTGATGTTTCTAATCAACGTGCTAGGCATGCCTCTGACTGATCACATTCCTTTCTGCTAGAGCTGTGCTTCTTGTCGCTCGTCGGGTTTTCCGTCCTGAGCTGCAGCATCACAGAGAGAGCATGCTTTAATTAAAGCGACACGGGGGTTGCGTCGTAGACAGTCGTTTGTCTCCTCCTTTAAGAGGATTAGAGATTGCCGCCTTTTGCAGCAGCTCCTCCCGAGAGGCTGTGCCCAGCCAGACACCAGCCCACGCAGCATGTCTAGCTTCGAGCCCTGGGGTGAGGAACCGAAACCTTGCTTTTTTTTTCTGAGGCGCAGCCCATCACAGATCTCACTGCAGCCCCTTCCATCGAGGAAGAGGGGGAGATGAATTTTCAGTCTCGCAGACTTGTGGTCGCTCTTCTTATAGTCTACACCAGCGGTACTCAGTTGGTGAACTCTGCTCCGCATCTGGACCGAAGCACAATGTAATACAGACCACGCACTGAATCTGGGGATCCCCCCCCCAGTATGGTTGGCATTGTCTACCAAAGGGACCGCCACAGAATTAGAATTTTTCTTTAGGGCAGTGGACCTTGGCTTTGTGTCGCTAATGGAATTTGGACACATGCCCCCCCAGAGATTGATTTGGCATTAAAGAGCTTCTGATTGGGCTCCCCCCCCCCCAGAGACGGCCCCCAAGGCGTTCGGAATCCCCCTGTCTCAGGCGATTGCCAATGACCGCGAGCACAAGCAGCGGCAAGACGCCTTGCGGTGAGAGCAGGCGTGACTGTCTGGACCTGGAAGCCAGCGTGCTGCACTTCCGGGCCGAGAAGCAACAGCAGCATGAGGGCAGGAAGCCCTGTGGCCCCCACTCCGCACTGGAACTCAATAGCAAGCCTCTGTCCCACACCCTCCTGGAAAACGCCCCCAGGGTCCACCGCAGGGTAAGCCACCTGGTCTGGCCTTGAAAGCACCTTATCATTTGGCCTTTTCAGTAGTGTGTGTGTGTGTGTGTGTGTGTTTGTGTGGATGCGGTGGGGGGGTCAGGACAAGTATATTAACCCCATGAGGTCCCTTTCAAAAAAAGCTTGAATTTTCCAATATTCTGTGTGATATGAGATCAACTTGCTGTGGGATGTGAACATGAGAATCAGCTTTTATTTTATTTTGGAGTTAAGGATGTTTCATGCTAATTTTCCAATCTTCTGTCTTTGAGAGCTTCTATCTGTGATCTGCCGCTGTCTTTTTTTGCCTATTATAAATATTTCCTTCAAAATTCCAGATTCTGGGCCAAAATCAAAATAACCCTAATATAAATACCAGGGAATATAAACAAGGAAGTTTACATGAGCGCATTGTGTCTTCCCATACAATGTTAAGCTTGTCTTTTGGCTGTTATACACTCCTGATTATTTAGTTGTTGTTTAAAATTTTGGAGGGAGAATGCAAGCAGATCCTGAAATGGAAAGCAAGTTCTGTATATGTCTGACTGAGTGAAGAATAGATGACGGCCATATTCCTGCAACACCTCGACCGCTGGCTCCTGATCGCAGATCCTGACCTGAAGCCATGTTCCTTCCCCAGGGGGGTTTGTCAGTGGACTGCATTTCTGACCTGGTAGAGAGTCAGTCACGGCTACTGGAAGCTCTTCAGCTCTCCCACCCCAACGAGCTGGACATTCGGAAGGCAGCCGGACGCACCCAGGCAAAGCTCAGCCTTAACCCCATCTACCGGCAGGTTCCGCGCGTAGTGGAGCGCTGCTGCCACCACATCCAGATCTACGGTGAGGCTGCAGTGCACGCTTGTGTTTCTGTGCGTGTGCATGTGGTGTGCATGTGGTGTGTGTGTGGGTGTGGTGTGCATGTGGTGTGTGTGTGTGTGGGTGTGTGTGCGTGTGGTGTGTGTGCGTGTGGTGTGTGTGTGGTGTGGTGTGCGTGTGCGTGTGGTGTGCGTGTGGTGTGCGTGTGGTGTGCGTGTGGTGTGTGTGCGTGTGGTGTGCGTGTGGTGTGTGTGCGTGTGGTGTGCGTGCGCGTGTGGTGTGCGTGCGCGTGTGGTGTCCGTGTGGTGTGGTGTGCGTGTGGTGTGCGCGCGCGTGTGGTGTGTGTGCGTGTGGTGTGCGTGCGCGTGTGGTGCGCGTGTGGTGTGCGTGTGCATGTGGTGCGCGTGTGGTGTGCGTGCGCGTGTGGTGTGCGTGCGCGTGTGGTGTGCGTGCGCGTGTGGTGTGCGTGTGGTGTGGTGTGCGTGTGGTGTGCGTGTGGTGTGTGTGCATGTGGTGTGCTTGTGGTGTGTGTGTGGTGTGCGTGTGGTGTGTGTGCATGTGGTGTGCGTGTGGTGTGCATGTGGTGTGTGTGTGGTGTGTGTGCATGTGGTGTGCGTGTGGTGTGTGTGCATGTGGTGTGCGTGTGGTGTGCGTGTGCGTGTGCGTGCGCGTGCGAGTCCCCACTGACAACCGCTCTCCTTTGTGCAGGACTCAACACAGTGGGGATTTTCCGTGTGGGGAGCTCAAAGAAGAGAGTGAGGCAGGTGAGTGTCGCCGCTCTGCAGGATCCCGTGGGGCTGTGCAAGCCGACCCAGTGTACAAGCTGATGTTCTGTAGAATACGTTTCCTGCATGGTGTCTAACGCATGCACCTTTCCATTCGGGTGTGCGCATGTGAGCCTCATGTTCAGCCTCCTGTTCACTGCGTGTGTGCGTGTCTCAGCTAAGGGACGACTTCGACATGGGAGCAGACGTCATCTTAGACGACGAGCACAGTGTGCACGACGTGGCAGCCCTCTTGAAAGAGTTCTTGAGGGACATGCCTGATCCCCTGCTGCCACGTGAACTCTACTCCGCCTTCCTGCACACCACCAGTGAGAGCTCTGCGCCGATATCATTGTTATCGTGTCCGTTTGTCACAGCACAACAGCCTTACTGCTGGCTACCCACAATATGTCATGTGACTGTTGCCATATATGGTGATTGGGTGGCGTGAGCGCGCTGTCAGTCACCACTTGGTGTAACCAATGGAGACCAAGAGACCAGTAAGAAATAGATTAAGACAGCTGGTGAATGAATCCATATCATAATTCCTTTCATGTGTTTCTGTTCAAATTAATTTGAATGTATTCCTCTTCCGAAACACTCTGCAAAGATTAGCAAGAACTACAGAAATCTAGGTAAAGCAAACTGAATGCAACATCATAAACAGACAAAATTTTAACACTGAAAAAAATTAAGTCATAGTGGGAGAAAAGTTATGAGACTTTTCTCACTACTAAGTTATGAGAAAATTAGCATTTAAGGTCAAGCAACTGGCCACCCATTCTAATTTTTGTAAGAAATAACTAAGACTATATAGACTTTTGTTCAGTCTTTAGACTGCTGGTAGGTCACTCAGTCTGGGGCACAGAGGTGTGACCTGCAGAGAGACAGGCGTTTGCGATAGACAGTTGTCAGTCTTTCTTTTAAAGGGAGTGGCCTTACATCATTTTGAATCTTTTAAGGCATGTTGGGTAAAGAGATCACATTAGGGTTATGTGAAGAACAATAGGTTTGAGTTTTTCTGGCAAAGGTTAAATAAAAGCCCCATTTGAGATCGTTTCTTCCAGGGTGTCATTATACAGTAGGTGGAATTATTTGCCGTTTCTCAGCATCAAAAAAATCCAAATTAATTTGATGCATTTGATATTACATTTGAGTCATCTGATTTAATGAATACTGAAAACACTTAATGACAGGTTACAAAGACCAGCACGAGTTAGGAGCATAATTATCTTTCCCTTGCCAGAAGCCTGTGATTGTGGACAGGGCCATATGGCTAACGGCGTTAGCATGCTGCGCGCGGCCTCTCTCTGACCTGTGTGTGTGTAATCATGTGACCCCCGGGTTGGCCTGTGCTCCAGCTCTGCGGGAGCCAGAGCAGCTCCCCTACCTGCAGCTGCTGCTCTACCTGCTGCCACCTTGCAACTGCGACACGCTGTTGCAGCTCCTCGGCCTGCTGCACATCGTCCAGGAGCATGCCGAGGACAAGCGCGGCCCCGACGGCCAGGAGGTGAGCGCTCTGACTGTCTGACATCTATTATTTCTTGATTATCATGACAGCCAATCAAATTCTTCTGTTTACGACACTGAAACACGCAAGTTGGTTAAACGTCAAGCTGAAAGGAAGTTATATTCCAGAAATAACTCTGGATAAATACCATAGAATGCAGTCTCTTGTCTAGAATGTCCTTTTGGCCCAGGAGCCCAATGCAAAGTTCTACACTCACATTTGAGTAGTGATGCCAAGCCTCACTAAGCTTATGTCACTATACCCACAATGCTTTGCAGTTCATCATTGCTGCTTGATCAGTTCTGCGACGCTATCTTACGCTGCACTTGCCAGCCTGCCTCATAGCTGTGTGTCCTCTTCCTGGCAGGTCCCAGGGAACAAGATGACTCCAGCCAACCTGGCGGTGATCTTCGGGCCCAACCTGCTGCAGGGTGAGCTGGGATCCGAGCGTGACAGCAGCCAGCAGGCGCTGGGTATCGAGGACAGTGCGACCATCATCTCCATCACACTGAAGCTCATCAAGAACTACAAACGTCTTTTCACGGTGAGTGGGGGCATGAGGGCACAGAATAGTGTGTGTGTGCTGTATATATACACTCTCTCTCTCTCTCTCTCTCTCTCTCTCTCTCTCTCTCTCTCTCTCTCTCTCTCTCTCTCTCTCTCTCTCTCTCTCTCACACACACACACACACACACACACACACACACACACACACACACACACACACACACACACACACAGTACCAGTCATAAAGACAACAAAACTGTAAAATAACATATATGGAGATAAGCGCTGAGCAAACTGAGGGTTAGGGCTCAGAAGGTTGCTGGTTCAGTTCCCTGAATTGGCAGAGTGATCCCACGGCCCTTAACCCCAATTGCTCCAGGGACAGGCTTAACCTACTTTCTCCTCCACGCCAGTTTCATGAGGTGGCCTCCTGGGATGCTTTTCTACCTGTCCTGAAGGAGGTCCCACATATGTGCTGAGTACTTGGTCACTTTCCCATCACGTGATGTGTCACCCTATCACTCTCATTCTTGGTGTGTTCAAACTTTTGACAGGTACTGTACTTACAGCATATACCTGATAATGCAGATTTAAGAATGTACAATGACTTCTCACCACAGGTGTCCGCAGAATTCCAGCAGGAGGTGCTAATGAGTCTCATTCAGACCGATCCTGATGTCATCGATTACCTGCTACGTAGGAAACTCAGGTGGGCTGTTTAATCAGAGTGGATAGCCAGCCAATGTAAATAGCCAGCAGAACGCTATCACCGGTTTAGCACCGAGCTATCAGCCATAGCTGAGGCTACCTACCAGCTGCTTATCCCGTACAGCAGTATTGCGGAACCTGATCCATGGAGGGCCGGTGGGTGCGAGTTTTTGGCATGACCTCTCAATCAGCCACTAATAAAGCAGTGGTTCTCACCTCCAGTCCTGGGGACCCACTGTTATTGGCTGATTGACAGGCCAGTCCAAAAACTTGTACCCATACTGACCCTCCATGGATGATCAAGTTCCCCACCCCTGCTGTACTGGGTTGTGAGGGTGGCTTGGATCCTCCCCCAGAAAGTGCAGGGCAGAAAGAAGGGTATACCTTGGACAAAGTTTTATTTTAGATTTGTTACTTTTTAAATCTACAAATTAATCTGTGGAAATTAGACAAATTCTAGTTCCTGTGTCTGTTTGTCTTTGAAGCTCTCCCTTTTTGTGATAGCAAGGCGCTTGTTCCCCCGCAGCAGTCAGCTGACCACTGACACGGACGTGGAGTCCGACTCCAGAGACCAGGAGCCCAAGTCATCGCTGGAGTCAGCGGGGCCCTCCGGCCAAGGCCTCTTTCCTCTGGAGGCTTCTCCTCTCTTCCCAGAGCTGCAGGGAGACGGTAGTCTGAGCAGTGAGGTGTTCTTCAACATGCTCTGCCTAGGCCCGAGCAGGAAGCGTAAGTAGTGGGAGGAGGACGGAGGTGGAGGATGGTGACTCCTGATAGGTTACAGGGAAGCCTTAAAATACATGGTTGCCAGGGGGAGTTATCATGTTGTCAGGCAGTGACTGGTTTGGTTACTTTAAGTTGCTGATGGGTAATCCAGGAGGTAACTGAACATGATATAGTAATCCCATCCACTGCAGGTTTAAAGCCTTGTCTTTCTCTGATCGCTGAGACCTAATTCTTTCTGGTCTGTCCTCCTAGAGTCCTCAGAGGATAGTGCAATGAAGACCATTGGCCAGATGAGGCAGTTCCATTCCCATCATGACCTGCTGAGCTTGGGCGAGACGCCCAATCCAGTCACGGAAGAGGCATGCTGGGAAGGAACCAGCCATGCCAGCTTCAAACAGGACAATTCCAGGGACAGTGTGTGGGTGAGGCAGGACGCAGCCACCCAGGGAGTGATCACTCAGCCTCTTAACTTTTGGGACTACTTCACTGGGAAGGTTACTGGCTCAGAGACCATCGTATGACCCTACCGGTGGTATGACTGGCTGTCTGAACATGGTTCACCTGCCCAGTGTACACACACACACCAGCATCCTCATACACGCAGAACCTAAACCTAGACTGTAATATGACGACATACATGCATGTGTACATATGTAGACACGCAATAAGAGACGCCTGACATCACATCGGCCATTAACCAAATTAATGCTCTGTTACGAGACTGCTGCCCCCTGCTGGATGATTATGTCAGTTGCGGGCAGTAAAATGGTCACTGCACTGATAAAGGATACATTTGACACGAATATTGGTAGCTTGTCCAAATACTGTGTGTCGTTGTTGTTCTGCTTGCCCTCCCCCCCATACATGCTGCCGACAGACACTCACCTCTTACTTCGGAGAAAGCTTTATGATTTCTCTCGAACTTACAGGGAGCTACTGGAATCCAAGCCAGTGATGCGTCACTTTGAATCCTTAAAGGGACACACACCTTCTGAATTATGATGCCTGGGTCTTCATGTAAATTATACTGTAAACATGTATATTTCAGCATTTATTTTAAATAAATGTCCTTTTTAGTGTTTTAGCTGGTGATTGATGAATATTCCCTCCGGCTGTATCATGCTATACGGTAACAAGACAATGGCGTCATTTTTACGGGATATGCGTCTGGCCTAGGGAGAACGAAATACCGTAAATAAACCTATACGGCACTTTAGCTCGCCCATAATCTTGGCACTTGGACTTCTTCCTCAACCTCTGCAGTAACACATCTGTCACCGAATCTGTGGATTTCTGGTCTTTCACCCCGAATCCAGACCCTACTGCCATCATTGTAGCAGTTCAGCTCAGCGGGGCTTTTATGAAATGACAACAGTACTGCGAGTGCTAAGAAAATTACCTTCTCATTCTTACCGCTGGTCTCGGCCCAACATTCTACAATTTTATCAACTCATGTTGTTTTTTTGGCAATGTTTAAGTTGTCCTCAGGAGGGAGCCATTTCTCCACAAAGTTCACCTAAGGGAGCAATAATAAGTCGTCTCTGAGCGGTTTGAATGCCGCAAAGGAGAATTACAGACAGATGTCAGCCATCTCCTAGCTCTGTACGACAAGTACCGACTCAATGAAATGGTGAACTCCGAAGAGAGAGGTGGAAAATCTGCAGAAACGCTTACTTAATCAGCCCCATTTTCACTGTCAATAATTAACTTGGAGAGAGAGCTGATGTGTATCTTTATTCTGGGGGGGCATTTTAGCACCTTCTGTGTGTGCGAGTTCCTCAGGGCTGTTGATCAAAGTGAAATATACCTATGAGTACTAAGAATTTTATTTTTAAAATCCCTGCTTTGGGCCTCTAATGGCATTTTGCTCTACAGCCCTACGTGGTCAGAAGCGCAGGCCGTTCATCAATGCCGCAGAGCAGAAAGGCTGCGTAGAGGCCTGAGTCTGCTGCCGCCGTCTGTCTGTCTATGATGATAAAAACATGCTGCCAGAGAGTGCAGCTGCCCCAGGTGAAGGGGGGCTCGTAAACAAAGAACCTTCCTCGCAAAAAAAAAAAATAGCTGACACTGGGCAGCAGTCAGAGGTCCCCACGTTACCCATTAACGTCTGGGTATCTGACATGCTTCACAGCAACCGGCTGCCTCCCCCTTTTCAAAAACAGAAGCCAAGGGAGCCAGCTGGGCAATAGCAGGAATCTAATAACAGACACCAGACACACCTGGGAGGGGAACTTGGAATCAGGATTATGAACCTGCCAGGAGCTATACCCATTTCCTGCCAGGGGGCGGCAGCTACGCCTGGCCCGCTTTCATGAGCCTGCAGGAGGAGGTTTCCGTCACGCTGGGTAACGACGGGCTTAAGGTGGAGGGTCACGAAGGACTGTGACGTGCTAAAACGGTCACAAAACACATTACTAACCTCCCTGCTTAGGTGTCTTGTGTATTAAGACCTCGATGTACCACAGAAAGACGAACACTGGTGGGTAGAAACTACAGTGTTTATTGGAGATGCTCTGGGTGCGCTTCTGCCCTTTAGCCCTGGCAAGGGAAACCCTGCGTATCGCCCATGTATTCCCCCCCCCCCCCAATGAAAAGCATACTTCTAAGAATGTGGTATATCTCACGGGTTGGGCGCCGACCCGGTCCACTCCAGAGGTTATTTTTAATGAACGCAGGGCGATCGCTTGGTTGCACCGTCACAATCCATTTCCGAATCCACTTGAGAGGGAGGGACTTGGCGGCTTTTATGGACCAGATGTGGCCTTAAGCTGCACACGGCAACGGCAGACACGGGGTATGATACTCACACACACACACACTCACTGACCGATTCACTGACACCTCACTGCAAAGGAGGAAGTTAATAATTAAATAGGAAAGCAAAGCATTACAAAGGACAACCTAAGAGTCACCATGTACCCAGTAGGTGCATGTAAATGTTATTCATTTTTAAGATATTAGACAGGGCTAGCATAACTTATTACAAATTCAGGAAAACAAACCTTACAAACAGCAGCAGCAGCATTCCATCAACTCAGGAAATACAACTTGGACAAACCTGGCTTGTGTAAGTATGTGTGTCACAGAATAAAGCAGAGCACCCCCTGGTGGCGGGGCTTAGAAATGCAGGCGGGGGAGCGGTAGGCGAAGAAAGCGGAACAGTCACTGCTGACCCGGACTGTTTCACACTCATGAAGCCCTGAAGCTTCTGCCAGATTTGCAAGCGTTTCCAATCCCCGCTGCACCCCTCCACCTACAACAGCACCGCAAACCGCATGACTCTGCCTCCCAACCAAGAGCGCCGCTGCGAGTTGGGGGAGTCCACAGCCACAGCAAAGTGGGGGCACAAGACGCACGGGACAGGGAGGCCCGGTAAGGCGGCATCCAGTGTGGCTGTCGCCACCCAGGCAGGGACAATATCAAGAGAGCATTAGACACCCCTTAGATGTCTTGGTTACCTTAGTAACAACAGACAAAAGCAGACATATGTGTGTAAGTATGCAAGCATGCATATCTGAATGCGTGCGCATATACATATGCACATACGAATGCCAGCATGTACATGGACGTCGTTCTCCTTAAATATAACCATATTACCGCTGATAACTGATAAAAGGTTTGCATCTCCCACGGCCATTCAGAGGTCAAGCTACCACCGGGTTGCACCATTGCCCACAATAAACATGGCTGTCCATTTAACCCTCCCCCCCCTTATTTCCAAGATGGTTACACGAGGCAGCCCTTTCCACAATCCCCCCTCCCCCCAAGATGAACAGAGGCAACAATTGAGGAAAGCCACTGCTCCATGTTGGGTCGGCCATCGTTTGCTTCTGCCTGAGGGTCCGCCGTTCGCTCCAGTGTGGTGTGCCACAAAAAAAAAAGGAAAAACAAGAGAAAGCCTTAATGGAAGGGGTCTGTGCGACTCGAACGCCGCCTCGCCCGTGTGACAGTCCCCTCGGACATTTCCAGCGGCTCAGTCTCTGGACTGGTAGAAAAGAATGTATCCCGATTCTGAATTCTTGGAGATGTCCGACGTCAGGCCATAGAACTCTTCAATTGCTTGGGCGTCGATCTTCTACAAAGGGAAATGAAGCAGGATTAGTACCTTGCGTTACTCATAAGGAAAACACTGGGATAAAATGATGTCTGCTAGTCCTTCAGTTCACGTTGTAGGCAAACCCATTTGGCACCTAAACTACACCTACTATTTCAGCGTCAAGAACCAGCAAACAGCATGTCAGAGTCATGCACAGGCAGCAAACTGCGATGCTTAGGGATGTGTTCGGTCTTCTCTACAGAATACCTCCCAAGTTTCCCCAGTGCAGAGATATGAACCCAACAGCCAGACTCTACAGATAAGGGTACGAGTTCTATAGCCAAGCAATGAGAGGCCATATTATAGCCAGGCCCAACAAGGGGGAAGACCAAGACCCAGAGCACGAGAATGAAATGGAGAGGCATGAGTTTTGGACAATCGGGATTTACAAGGACATTTTGTCTAGAAAAGCAGAGCCTAGACACGTGCTTGCAGCAGCAGAACAGCAGCTTAAAGTAGGTCCACTACCGGTGAGACAAGTTCCTCCAGGACTCACCTCCACAATGTCGTCATCAAACAGCAGCCAGAAGCCGTGACTCTTCACGATGGTGATGTAGTGCCCTCGATTCGGCCCGCTGCGGAGGGAGAAGATACCAAGTTTTTTGTGCTCTCCTACAGAGATGACCGGATTCACAGAAACCTGGAGGGGAAGGGGTCCAAACCCACCTGCCACAGTGCACCACCACGGCTACCAGGTCGTACATGCGGTCTGGGTTGGTGGCGTCGCCGGAGGTGTTGAAGAGACGGAGCTCCAGTGGGAAGACCACGCGGTACGACAGCTTGGTGTAGCGGTGCAGCTGTTCCATGTATTTGAAGCGCTTCAGGTGCAGGGCCAAGATCATGGGCAGCTTCTTCACCCTCATCCTACACACACACACACACACACACACACACACACACACACACACACAAACACACACACACACACTTAGTACACACAGCAAACAGAGGACAGGCTCACGGCCAAGTTGTGAAGCTTAAATACGCATGATGTGTAGTAAGTAGGCGATGGATCCATTTAACCTCAGTTGCTCTGACCCTCATTCGTACGTCACTGGGCAAAAGCATCTGCTAAATACATGTAACTGTATACATGTAACTTTACACTTAAAATTTTAACATGCGAACTGATTCTTTTATTCAATAGAACCTCCTCTTATTAAAAACCTATTTATACAGCTGGGTGTTTCCCATATAAGGTTTGTACCTTGACCACGGGACACTACAGCAACGGTTAACTTTAAGCGGATCACCTTCAGCTCTGTCTGCATGCCCTTGACCACTAGCCCCCTCTTGACCCTTACAGCTGCCCATATGCAACAGCCTGACAGCACTGTGTTCATACGTATAGGAGCTCCAGAATCTCACCTCTGACCTGTTTCTATGGAAACAACCAGAGTGGGCCGCACACCTCCGGAGACTGGCGGGCTTTGTAGTTTTGGTCCATATCTATCCCACCTTCTCCTTCCTTCACCATCAGCAGCACACCCAGTAGCAGGAGAGCCCCCCCCCCAGAGGATAAGCCTGCCACTTTTCATGTCACATTCAGCTTCTCACCTCTTCTGCGCCTCCTGTTTGCTGCGACACTGCTCACAGTAGTATTTGTACTCGCTGCACAGCGTCTCTGTGTCGCTGAACCCCCTGCAGGTGGCACACGCGAGTTAAGTGGTCACAGTCAGGTCCTCCTAGGCCATAGCATTAGCAGACGTTAGCGCACTGGGCCTACCTGAGGCAGTGTGTGATGGACGTGTTCTGCTCCACATCAACCGACAGGTCCAGGAAATCCTCATCCTTGCTGCTGACCTGCAGGTGGGACAGTATTCATTCTCAATATTCATTGGCTGAAATTCTATCCTATCATCCACCTTCCCCATTACTCCCACAACCTTGAGACTCCTGCCCCCATCTGCCCATGACCTCACCGCCTCACAGTTGAGACAACGCGTCTCATTGGTCAGCGTGCCCTGAAAGATCTCGTGGACCCAGGTCTGCTGCGGCGCCTTATGGACATCCTCCCCCTCTGTAGCGGTGGGCCCTGCCGGCCCGCCGCCATTCTGCACTAGCCGGCCATTCTGCTGCCGCTCCTGGCCCCGCTCCTCCTGCAGCAGGTCAGCGATGGTGTTCAGTAGATAGTTAAGGAATTCATGGGCGTCCTGCTGCATGTAGTTGTCGAAAAGCTCTGTGCAGGAAGACACCAGAGGAGGGAGTGTGGTGTGAGATCTCTGAATGCACAAGATGAGAAGGGAGCTGCCCCGATCCCCCGTCAGGCAAAGGGAGCTGCCCCGATCCCCCGTCAGGCAGAGGGAGCTGCCATTATCTTCCATCAAAACTAAAGATATTAGGATTGTATCTCAATAGAATATGCGAGCATCACATGAGAGCCCCCCCCTCACCGTTCTCCTTCCTCAGCCTGGAGATGAACTTCTTGGGTGGGATCACGCCCACCTTCTTCTTCTGAGTAGCAATGCTGTTGAACAGGTCAGCCAGGCAAGTGAGCAGGCTCTCCTTCCGCCGCGGCTGGGCCTTGTAGGCCAGCACCTTCTCCCGGAACGGCCGGCAGAAATACAACGCCTGCAGCACTGAATTGCAGTAGCATGTGTTCCCAAACTGGACCAGGTGGAGGGCAGATGGTGAGGTGAAGGTTAAAAAAAAAAAAATAGTTAAAAAACAGATACATTACTTATATTTGGAACTCTTTAGAAATAAGTGACAATATACACAAGACACTGTACACAATTAAAGCAAACAAAACAAATCTTGAGGTATGAATAAAACATTCAGAGGCATTACATCACTCCTTCCCCCCAAAGAGTCACCCCTACACTCTGTCTCCAGCTTGGTTTAACGATGCACCTGATAACTGCGTAGCTCTGTACAGTTCCTCTTTCTATAGGGAATGACACAATGTGATCACGTGACTCCACTTGATTAAATGTGTCAGACTCCTAGCGTCTCACTTAAGAAACAACCTTCTCATAACAGCTGCATTTTGCCACTCTGCTGCCTGCACTCCTGCATACAGCAGTGTGGAGAAAATGAACAGAAAGGCAAGCGTGAATGGATGTAAGGGAGTGGGGGGAAACACTTACATTGACCAGCCCAAAGTAGTGTTCGTTCACAGGAAACTGTTCCGGTCCAATCTCTTTCTCCAGAGCAGAGGCATTGGCGCCCTGGAAGACGGAGGGTAGTCATGGCTGTAAACACACCTGCAGTGCCCACACACTCAGAAACACAAACTGAGTCCCGATGATTGGATACTGCTTTAGGGCGCTTTGGGCACAGACGAAGGCACGCTGCATGATCTCGTCACGGTGAGGCCTAGCCAAGCCGCCTCCTACATCCTCAGGACCTGCAATTCCGTCGGCAGAAACCAGCGGCTCCAGAAAATAGCACGGGCATTGGTTTCTGAATGAGCTTTTGGTCTGCGTGAAGCCGACACCGAGCATTTCATATAAAGAACTACAGTCAAGCTCCGTTATTACAGAGACATTATGTGTTCTGCTTAAATTTCGGGGGTTTGCAAGTGCTCTTTATCCGAACATAACCTGTGTTTGTTATCGCACATCCGTCCATTATGAGTCATTTTTTTATTCAGCTGGGGTTGTGGTGATCTGGAGCCGGCTCCGGGAAACACAGCGTGGGACACAGAGCATGCTCACAGCAGGACGGCAGTACGCCATAGGGCACCCGGTCGTAATAAGAACGACTTAGAGCCACAGTATCACGTTAATAACATGTCATTTGACTGCAAGGGGAAGCCAGACTGACTGGGGGGTGAACAAATCTAAACACCGGAGACAGAGAACCTCGGCACAGAGGTGGGTTTCAAGATGCCAGCTGAATCAGCATATCACACGTTACTGTAACATTTTCACCATTAATTACTTGGGTATTGTGGTGACTTAGTGGGCAGCACTACAGCCTCAGACCTCCAGGGCTGCCAGTCTGAATCTCATCACTTGCTCTGTGTATGTGGATGTTCTCCTTGTGTTTGGGTTAGGGTTCCTCTAGGTTCTTTGCTTTCCTCCCACTAGTTTAAGTGAATTAGTGTCCCTAAACTGCTCTTAGTGTGTGGTTGTGTGGCCAGCAACAGGCCAACATCACAAACAGGGCACCCTTTGCGTGTGCTCATGCTGACGCTCTACTGGATAAACAATGTGAAAATACATGAATGGAAGTCCAGCAATTTGTTCAAGGTGGCCAACGAATTTATTTGGGGTGCCCATATACCGTTTCCTAATGACCACACCACCTGCTGTCAGGTGTCCGTTGATTTTGTCCTTTTTTGTGATCATTAATCCTGAAATAGTGGGTGATGAGGCCTACCGCAAATTTTGATGACTCAGAAGGCTTTTAAACTATGACATTACAAACTGCCCAGCAGGTACTCCCACGAACAAACCGGTTTAGTTGTCATGTTGATAGGGGTGACCGGGGTCACTCTCTGACGCCCTCTAGGGTTCATTTCAATCAGCGGCTAACAAGCAGCCGGGACGTGCCAAACATCCAGGCACGTGATTACCATGTTTTCAATGCATTTTTACGCTTTAAATCACGCTGACGCATTCGAATATCCTTCCCTTCAATAAAAACTACAATATTAATAACAGACAATGCAAATACGCGTTTGTACGTCCTGCTTTTTAATCACAACATAACCAATCCGACCGATGCTGTATATAAAATACAAGTAACAGCAGTTTTAAGGGCATGCGATTAAAGAGAAGTGCGTATTCCAACCATTTGCCTGTATTAATTCTGCCAGCCCCCGTCCACAATAATCTCGCAGTTACTTGAAAAAACACCGGCTGTGCGTTTATACTTATTTACCGCGTAGTCGTCACATGCACAACACTTCCAGACCGACTGCCAGGAATCCTGGAAGTCACCTAAAGGCGGCTAAAGCTAGCAGGGCGACGCGGCGACGGCCACCGGCGCTGCTGCAAATCCCGAGTCAGACTCCATTACCGCGTTACCTGCACGCGTCCAGGTTGGGACGTAAATAACGCCTGCGTGTCAGATATGATCGCGTCGCCCACTAAAAGTAACCCTCGATCAACTGCTGTTAGCCCAGCCAGCTAAAAACAGTGCTAATAACACAGCAGCGGCTAAAAGATGACCCCCCACCCCCTGCCTCACGCACACGTCTACCGGATCTGATTAGATTACTGCTGGCAAATGTAGCAACCACGAAAGATCCAGAAAAACCCTGTACGGATATGATCGCGGCCAGCGGCGAACTTAAAATCGTAGGGCTACCTAAATGGAGATCACCAAAACAGCAGCTGCAATATGAGAGCCAGGCATGGAGGCGAGCTGTTTAGAGCAGATGATAGGACGGCACCGAGTAACCGGAGGAGGATCCGCCGAAGCTAGTCAGACGGGGAAACATGTCCACCTACCATCGTACAAATCGAGGCGATCTTTCGGACTGTCATCAGTATTTCCATCCGTCTGCCGCCATATTGGACCAAACCTCAACTTTAAACGGTGACAGCCGCGGAGGCTTGGGTTCCGGGGAGGGGGGGAAGGCTTGAGCCCGATCAAAGCCGAGCTCCGGGAGGGAGTGTCGTGGCGGCAGCCTTCCGACGCGACCCGCAGCGCGCAGCACGGGCCCTTCCTGTGGCCCCGCCCATTGGTGCGCGAAAACGAGGCTGCCGGCACCGAGCGCGCCGGCCGACTTTCCACAAAGTGTACAAAATAACCCTCTTAATCAAATATCCCTGTTGTTTAACACACATTAACTAAAAAAAAGAGTATGCTAGAATTGTGTTAGTTACTTGCAGAAGCATTTCTTATGAGAACAAAGGTACGCCAAAATATCGACCTAATATTTTAATTAGTTCATGATATGGTTTTGAATTGTATGTTGTCACAAACACACATGTATATATATATATATATATATATATATATATATATATATATATATATATATAGACCATTTTAAGAGCAACTGCTTAGTCTCAAACACAAATGAAATTACTATGAACTTATTTTTTTTATCTCAGTTTTACTCTGTATCTTAAGGACTTAGTTTTCTAGTGTCTATCTTTGCCATTTAAAAAGTTTTTAAATAGAATTTGACGAAACCAAATTTTGAAAGTATCACGAGCTTCATGTTTGTGGTAATACAAAGCAAACTTAAATTACAGATTGATGTAAGTATTTTAACAGTGTAGTTATGTCTGTGATAGGCATACGTCACTGGATGGTCATTATGAAACGGTTGACAAACGTGGTTTATTAGAAACAGCTTTAACGAAACATACGTGCTCACAAAGGAAATATATTGCACTCTTAAATGTGATATCAACGTTTTTTGCGTAAGCGCCTCAAAATCTGAGTATCAAAATGATCTGTGGGAAATAATACAGCAGAAGAAAACAGCAAATTGGCGATCTATGAGTGAAAGTATAGGGTCGTTTGTCATCCCTTGCTGATTTATCCACGCCCCTCACACTCACGATCTTGTGTTTCTCTCCCTTACTAAGCACTGTCGTCGTTTTTGTGGCAAGCAGTGCGATCCGCTTCTTTTTATTTAAGTGCTCCTGCTTTTATAGATCATTTAGTCAGCGTTTCCCCTTGACCAGACATATATATTAAACTACTCCAGGTGCTTTTAAGAGAACCGATTGAAGGATTTACGTGACGCGTTTTGGTTGTAGACCTTCTGGCTGTCAGCTGATCGTTTTCATGCCATCGACGAGAAGAAAAAGTGCTTGTGGACCACATTGCTTCTTGGATTATTATGGCCGAAATACAGAAGTCGCCCGGAGCGTGTTGTTATGTGCGCGGTGCGGAGTTTGCTAGCCAATTATGAAGACTATTTAGATGAAGAATAAAACTTGGATAAATGCGTCTTCTTGCCGACCACCAAAGAACAATGAACAGTGGTTCTAGCAACTTTCTGCTAGTTCCTATACCGGAGCATCCCGTCCCAGACTGCGTGCCCAACAAAAACGTTAAGATCGTTGTTCTGGGCGCAAGCAACGTCGGGAAAACAGGTAATATCTGCCTTAATTTTGACTGCCTTCCAAAAATGCTTTCAGTTTTTGTGACCTGAAGGATACGCTCCAAATGTATGGTATATAGATTGATAAAGCTGTAAATATTCTCTAATCTAAAGTTGCGCAATATGGCAGTACTGTTTATTATTTTTTTTAAATGAGAATCTTCATCTATTATTTTACCAGATGTATGTACTGGAATATCCAAGACCTACTATATAATTTTATTTTAAAACTGCTTTAAAAACCGCAGACAACTATCTTGTGCTGTGTAAGTGCCAACAGTAACTCACGAGGCGCAAATGGTATAGATATAAACAGGCCATGTGCATTTAGCTGTTTTGTAGTAACAGGATAGTTTAGTATATTCCATTGAATACTGAAAGTAATTGTGTCAGCATGGACACCAGGGGGCGTCGGGAGGGCGGTAAGTGCGCCTTTGTCATGGTTTGGGTCAATATTTAATGTTGCTCCCTAAGTAGACATAGACTTTTTTTTACACATGCAAATATGTAAATGTACACAGTGGCTATTTATTTGTTTTTTTGTGATTTTTTTTTTCAGCTTTAATCGTGAGGTTTCTCACCAAACGATTCATTGGAGATTATGAAGCTAATACTGGCAAGTATATTTTAAATCGCTTTTGCACTGGGATTTAATCAATGCAATATAACACCTAAAAGCATCTTATTTTAGTGTAAGTGATTTTTAAAAAGTACTTTATATGTATCTCAGGGGCTCTATATTCAAGGAAGATCAGTCTGGATGGGGAGGTAGTATCTTTGCAAGTTCAAGACACCCCGTGCGTTGCTTTGCAGGTAAGAATTTCACAGCCACAGTCTCATGAATCCCGTCTCTGATGAAGTCTTGAGCTCAGGCAGAGTTAAGTTATTGTTTCCTATCTGCTTCTATCATCGCTTAGTTCTGAATGCTCCAGGGATTTTCCTCAAATTATCTTAAAAAATAGCATCAATGACAACCATCAGACTTTCATCACGAGTCTGGCCTGAAAACACAGTCCACAGAGAGCACGTAGCTGGAGAGATAAGCAGGGCCTTGGAGATGGTCAGAGGGGGTTGAAGCTTTGGATTCTTCCTGTACTTCACACAAGGATTCCTCTTTCTGTTGTACAGCACTGTACCCAAGGTCTTGGCCGTTACCCACGGCTTCCTGTCTCAGTGCCCAACTACTGCGATTATTTTTGTGTTGGGCTGGTGATCCTGTACTGGGCTTGTTTTTGATGTAGTATTGCTTGATTTGTTCTGAAGTCTATTAGTGGTGGTAAACCTATCTTGGTACAGCAGTACTTAAAGATAAATCTATATAATACAATTTGCAATAGTTTTGGTCAACTTTCTTGTTCGTTTCTTTGCCTAAATAAGAACAGTACTAAGGGAAACAAGCTCGTCATCCCTTCTTGCCCTGTGACCTTGGATAAATGGTTAGAAGATAGAGTCCATCCATCCATCCATGCTTTGAATATCAGGGGTTAAAGTTAACTGCATTGTAATACATGCAAACAACTTCTATCATAGACTGAGTGACTTTCATATGATTTTGGGTTCTTTATGGGTGTGCTCTCGGAGGTCTTGGGGTAGCTCTCTGGTTGGTATAAAGGAGGGTCTTTGTTTGCCTACCTTCTACAGGATGACGGTGAAGGCCTGCTTTGCCAGGAGCAGATTAATCGCTCCATCTACTGGGCGGATGGTTACGTGATGGTGTTCTCCATCACCGATCCCGGGAGCTTCCGCACCGTCTTGCCCTTGTATCAACACGTCCGGCGCATTCACCCCAGCGGCAGCATTCCCATCATCCTAATGGGCAACAAGAGCGACCTGCTGCGAGCGCGTCAGGTGCCAGCTGACCAGGGGGAGGCGCTGGCAGCTCAGCTGGGCGGGGTGTACTTCGAGGCCTCCGCCCGGGAGAGCCGCGAGGGGGTGCAGGCCGCTTTCCTCCACCTATGCCAGGAGGTCAGCCGGGCGCTGGGAGGGACCAATGGCGAGAAAAGGAAGGGTGGACTCCACCTGGCCAGACCCAAGTCTCCGAACATGCAGGAGCTGAAAAGGCGATTCCGGCAAGTTCTCTCCTCGAGAGTCAAGTCTGCCACCACCCTATGATTCCAGAAAACAAGAGGGCACTCTCAAGCGAGAACAAGATTCATATCCGAGCCTGAGTGGGTTGTTACGGAGGTGACGAGAAGGACTCATCCACAGACTAATCGGAAGTTCATTCAAACCAGGACAGCTTGTTTGTCTGAACAGCAGAACAGCGCAGCTGTAATATGGACAGTTTAACTTTGCTGTCAGACAGGCAGACTCCAAGCTTCCAGCAGAGTTGTGGCTGGTGATAAGGGCTCGGTGAGAATTTACTGTAGACATCAGGTATTTACCAGGGAAATAAATTTGCTTAGAAAATCATTATTTTTCCTATGTTTTTTTCCCCCATGTAACCATGCACCCACCCTTTCACGGCATAATACCACACACTACAGCTTGACCAAATCATGTCCACTTCCCATAACGACAGAACTTTGCCAATTTCATGCTCAGCCTTGATAATGTGCCACTCATTGCAATCTCCTGGGTTGATTGCAAAACCTTTGTGAAGGAAAACTCATGTAAATATATCCCTACATCGTTCTGAGCCCACCTTTTCCCAATGGGGAGCGTGAAGGCCTGCAGTTCATTCAGTCATGCTTAATCGACATGAACGGACTGTGACAGTTTGGCACTGAGCCTTAACTACGAACTGCGAGGGCTCTGTTATTGTTTATTTGTGTATTGGTATATTTGACAAAGCCAATGCACATTCACAACATTACTTTACATATGCCAGAGTCAGCCAGTAAGTTAGTTTTAATCAGTAACCCCTGGGTTCTGAAGAGAAGAGCTTATCCATCTATCCATACATCCTTCCATCCATTTTCTGCTGCTTATCCGGGTCTGGGTCCTGCCTTAAAAGAAGAGTGCATGTAAAGATAAAAACATTCTGACTACAGTATAATACAAAGCCATATAAGTCCTCATATCCCATTCATGTGCCTCATATTCTGCTCAGACATCTGTATTTGTAACCCAATAAAAGGTAAGACAGCAGCCACTTGAAGTGAATTGACGTTATGCCATCTGTCTGTAGCAGCCCAGTTTCCAGCCTCCCAAAATGAGCTCAAACCATCTTTTAATAGCTTAACTTGTAGTGCGGATGCCGAAGGTTCCAGCCCCCAGTGGGTTTTCCCATGACCTGCCGCGTCCCTGTGCTACGTGTTAAAACTCCAAGAAGGTCATGGGTCAATGTGCTGAGCGCGTTCCTGCAATAGAATGGCCATTCCTGGCAGCGGAGCGTACGCCCTCCCTCCGCCTGCGTCAGCCACTGAGCAAACAGCAAATTTTACTGCTTATGCTCGAGAAGAGTAAAGATCACAGTCTGTGCACTCGCTCCTTTCTCTGTTGGCCCCAAGTCACGGCCCAACGTGTGATTCATCACTCAGACACCGAAAAAGACATTTCCCCTTTAAATTAGCCGGAAATGTTTCTCCAGAATAAGCAGATGCGGCCAGAGGAATATCGTGTCGCCTTGGTGGTGGGAGGGTGAAGGGATGAGTCAGGCTGTCTGCACTGTCATCAGTGGGAGGCGTAGCTGCCTTCTCTGTGGTCCTTGACCTCTCTTTCACTCCAGGGTTGACATCGCCTTGCAAAGTCTAAGACAGCACAGCCTAGATGGATTCCACAATTGAAACTGGACCAGCACAGAATCCAGCTTCGCTCTGTCCACAGCGGCACAGCACAAACTCCTACAGGAATGTTTGCATATTTATATTTTTAATAGTGTTTTGACTTCACTGCCATTTAGAATCCTAATTAAATTCCAACAAGATTGAAATGCCCATTACTGTAAATAGATGCACAAGGACTGAACATTTTCTTTCGCAGTTTTTTGGCAAAATCTTAAAGAAAACGGCAACTGAAAATCAGGGAGCTGGGAGGAAGCAAAAACATGGACCGGCTGTGGGTCCCTCTGGACCGGATTTGGAAACACTGGCCATGGATATGGGAGCTCCTTTGCCACACAACCCCTGCCCCCCCCCCCCCCCCCCCATACCAGCCTTTGGACAGTCAGCCAAAATGAGTTTCTCTCATCACTATGCAGTGGACAGGTGGGGGGAAAATGGCTTTGTTTGCTCCAATGATGCTTGGCAGGATGTGCTTCCCTGACAAGTGGGGGAAATGAGGAAAGAAAGTAAGGGAGCAGAACACTGCGAAGACCCCTGCTAGGGTGACCGGCGGTGGGCCGAAACCGGCTCGGTGAAAATGCAAATGCTATTTTGTTTCATGTGAGACACTTTTCCCAGCCCCTATTTTGCAGACTGGCAGGAAGTGTGGATGCATTTAGGTCTATGTGAGGGGAGAGCAGGGGAACCATGAGCTCACAGCTGGCTTCCATTAAGACTTCTGGTCTGGGATCAAGTCTGTAAACCAACCATCTCCTTTGGCCAATGGCCATAGTTCCAGGCAGATTAATTTCACTCTCTACACTAGTGACTCGTGAATCTGTCCCAGTAGATGCTGAGCCCTGCTTGAGCCGCTGGATCATAATCATTCTGAGCGTGAGCCTAGTGCTGTTACAGCCTCACTGTGGATAGACCCTGCTTTCCAAACCCCCTAGCCTTTTGTGGCCTAATAACCAGACTTCAGAATCTCAGGAAATTCAACCCATTCTGGCATTGTTCTATAGAAGCTGAATATTTCCCCAGGGCAATGAGGTAGGCCTGCTTGTGCTTATCAGAGGCTAATTTAGGAAGCTTCATCAATGCTCTTGGGTGATGTGTTTCTATTTCAGACTCCAGCAGTCTCCTTACCCATGGTGCCCATCACCGCTTATGTGTCACCATGTGCAAATTCCAACTCTGTTGCACTTTGGGAAATATATTAATTGGTGAGACAGCCCATGCTGTATCCATCACTGCTAAAAGAATCCTTATGAGCTTAATCTGTCCCCTTTTCCAAAATGCCATGCGCAGGTCACCTCAAATTTGAGTTAATGGACAGTTTATAGTAAAATGAAAATACTGTAAAAATGTTTCACACCCTTACAAAAGTAAATAAGAATGTTATGTTTCCACTCACTGGAGGCTGGCATTTAATCTCTACCAAATATGTGCTGAATGGAACAATTATCAATCCGCAATGATGTCAAAGTTATCAGAAAATGGATACCAAGATGTAACAGTGCTCCCCCCTCTTCCTGAAATATGGTTACACCACCAATTCTGTATTCATTGGGGCATTTGTTTTCTCTCCATGTCAGTAAGGGGGGAGGGGGGCCAGTGTTTATTGAAAATCCAGCCTAGAGCATTTCCTGTGTGGATGACGAGCACTGGCTCTTTCACAGGGGACTTCCTGGTGGCCAGATTTTGTTTCTTGTTTTTTTCCAAACAAGACGGAAGAGGGGAATTCAAACTGGGTACGTCCCCACGAGCCTGGGTGTGACAGCTCGCATGCATGTCTTTGTGTCCATATAGGGACTGCGTCTATCTATGTTTGTATCTATGCTTGGCTCCAGTGCCTTATCCTCCAGCACTGCAGCGTTGCAGTGACCATCTGACATCATGAACTGATATGTGAAGCTCATTCTTCCTGAAGGCTGTGACCTAGCACTCTGTTTGGGTAGGAGGTCACTTTGGTTTTCAGAAGCACCGAATCCAGCTCCCTACATACCAGGCACTCCAACTCCAGCCATAGTCACTTCCAGATATAGCCTGAGGTCTCGCCTTGAGGAAATCTACTGCAAAATCACCAGACGACCAGTTTATTCTGAAATGGGCTTCTCCCTATCCTCTTGTCTAGACCAATGGGTTTGAATGGGGAATGATCAATATAAGTGATTTCCAAAACTGAGCTTCATGAATCACTAATAGTATTTTTTAGCACAGGTTTGTTGTGGGCGTGCTTTGCGCCATCTAGTGGTGTCAGAAAATAAAGCAAATGGTTCAAGAAGTGTGACTTTGGCCATCACAAGTCAAAATTATTATCCACTGTATATAAATATCTCACTCGCCTGTCAGATTGAAAAGTGACCCCCCAGCAAAAAAATAACTCTTTAATCTTCATCTGGGGGGTCCCTGGTTCACAGTTAGTAATTCATGACAACAGCTAATAAATATAAATATATTTTAATGGTCTTCTTTTTAAATCGAATTCTTATTGAATCATTCAGTCATTTTAAATGATGCAGTGGTACAGAAAACTGTGTTCTGTTATTTAGAGGTTCTGCGAGCTTTTGTGTATGAGGTGTGACATCTGGCTCTATGTGATTTGGCAAGACCTGTCATCCTTACACTGCCTACTGCTTGTTGTCTACCCGGTGGGGCGCCTTCTTTGGTGTTGATGCACACTGCCCTCCCCAGCACAATTAATGATAATCTGATAATCTGTCATCCACGTGTCCAGCAACCAGGGTGCCGCTAGAGATTCTGGACCCCATGAAAGCACAACCAACTATGTTCTGATTTTGTTACTCAGGGCCCCTTGAAATCATCCTAACTACAAGCCCCCCCTCCCCTGCCTAGCGTGCCAATTCCGATTGCACATCACACTGGGAATTATTTTGTTCCGGGGCACCTAATTAACTTAAAGGACGTTTTGTTCATTTTTTACGAGTAACAGAGAGGTTTGATAATCAGCGTGCCTTTCCAATAAATTCTTCTTTCTGTGCTAAAAAAATGCGTTAATCAGTAAAACTGCTGTGGTAAACAAACGAGTAAACAGTCTGTTTCCAGTCGTCAGGTTGAGGCCTTCGGTTGTGTCAGCCGAAAGGAAGCGAGCGCGTTTTTTTTTTTTAAATAGACATGAAGGATAGTGTTGCGCTGCCCCCTAGCGCCCGTACAAGGTAATTAAAGCGCCGCCTGAATTCATCGGCGGCTGAAACGAGGCAAGATTATAGATAACAGATTTCATTGCAGGTGTACTTTACCTGCTCGTATTACAAATCCAGCAGCAGTCCACTGGATTGCTTCCGTCAGCTTTTCCCAGAATGAAGTTGTTAAATGTACATCAGATTGCCGTTTTCAGTATTTCATAACGAGATGAAGCAGAAGTCAGTGGACACGAAATACACTAGATGTAATGTCCGGTGATGTGCATATTCCAGTCTAAGCGCATCTGTGATTGAATATTTTGCAGTGAGCTTACACAGCCACCTACGTCTTAAAAAAGTTAACGCGTTTTATTAGAGTTTGTAGATTTTCAGCCTTGAGCAAATCGTGCTTTTTGTGTGTGGCAACCTTGGCTGACCTATGCCGGGGCACCACCATGTAAATACACCAGGCCAAGACCAGTATTTATTAAGTTTTCGCATAGGTGCAATCAAGCGGTGCAATTTAAAGATTCGTGTGAGCGACCTTTGCATGGCCAGTAATGCAGATGGGATTTAATAATATAATCTTCAGGTCAACTGTTCCAGGTCGATGGTACCGTCATACGGTTGATACGGGGCGGCTTTCAGGGGATTACGAGGCGCTGTCGGGTCCGCATTCACCAAGTAAATGGCCGGCAGTCTTTGCAGGAATAACATCGGCTATGGTTTTGTTGCGGTATGTGTCAGCATCGCCAGCAGCACCTAATAGCCAGCACTTTTCTAAATATCGTGTTAGAGTGGGTTATTCGCTATTCTCACGATATGGCGAAAACTGGTAGATCATTGAATAAAGGTAATGAGTTTCATTCTTTCTGCACTGCTACAAAAGTGAAACTGTCTTACCATTGCGAGAAATGCACGTTTAGATGATCTTGTTGCCGTTGCAAGAATTTCGCCTATTTTGTCATGATGTCTTACGAATACGCACAATTTAATTAAAATTGATGTCCAGACTAGACTCTATGTTTTTTTATTATTATTATTTTAAAATGGCTTTTTGGATTATGGTCACTTAAATTAGTTTGCTAAAAGCCAGTTTAAAATGGGGGTGCATGTAAAATATCCCACAGATAAATTCCTTATTCCAACACAGATTTCTGGGCACCTAATTTACACTGAGGTGTCCATGTAACATCCGACGATTGTGAAATAGAGCGTCATAGTTTAAGGGAAACCTAAATATTCTTTAGCTCCCTGCTCTCCTGCCCCTGACCCCATTCTACAGGACCGGAGGGCCACTGGGGAGAGCTTGGTTTCCGGGTGGCGGTGACCCATACGAGGCTGTGGGCGTGAGTCAGGCGGCGCTGTGCCATGCTGCCGCAGCCCTGCGCATTCCGCAGCTTTCTTGGGATTTGGACCGGGACAGAGCGGATAGCTATCAGTGCCAAGGGTCCGGTGCCGCCCCGCCCTCGCCGTCTAGTGTGCGCGACTCAGCTTTTCTTGCTCCTCCTGGCTGCGCTCTATCTCCCTGAGTGCTCCCCAGCTGCTGTTTTCAGGGTGGGTGTTCTGGGTCCCTGGTTGTGTGACCCCATGTATGCCAAAGCACAGCCTGGCTTGGCGGCCCGGTTAGCCGCGGAGAGGATTCGTGCCGACGCCTCCCTGTCCCTGTCTGTCACCTTGGAGCCTGTCGTCCTGCAGGAGGACTGCCAGACGGCACGGGCCCTGAACAGCTTTCTGGCTTACGGCTCCTGGGTGGCCGCCTTCGTGGGCCCCTTGAACCCTGGCTACTGCGAGGCAGCATCTCTGCTGGGCCACAGCTGGAACAAGGCCATGTTCTCCTGGGCCTGCGTTGGACCTAAGCCAAACCCCCAGGGCCGCCACTCCACCCTCGTCCGGACGTTGCCCTCGGCGGCTGCCGTGCTGCTGAACTTCCTGCGGCACTTTCGTTGGGCGCATGTAGCCGTCCTGTCGTCGGTGGAGGAAGGCTGGGTGGAGACGGCCATCCAGCTGGCCGGGGCCATACGTGGCCACGGGCTCCCAGTGCGGCTGGTCTCCTCTGTGGGCAATGACTCCACCAGCATGCGCCGTGCCCTGACTGAGGTCAGGAGAGCAGAGGGTCTGCGTGGTGAGTACAGTGTGGTGAGCACCGCTTTTGCCATGTTGACAAGATCCATTCACCTTACAAACCTGACCTTTAGTATAATGAAACTGCTTGAAGCAACTAATAATCACTCCTCATCTTGAAAGAATTGCTGTAGCTCAACAAGTAGTGCATTGTATTCACAAGGGCATGCGTTCAAATCCATGTGAGTATCTGCAGTATATATTGTGTATTTCCCCTCTACTCTAAGTTGTTTTGAATAAATACAATGTTCTTACAGAAACTATAACCACCATGCCCCCTAGTGCCCTAATGAATCATGTAAATGATCGGCTGGTAAAAATCACAGCTGCAGAACTGTTACTGAAAGGTGCAGTTGTTCTATTAATTACAAGCTGAGTCATTCTGCAGCTTTACGTGTTCCTGTTCCATTTACCTGTACATATGAGAAAGTCAGTCTCAGTAATGTCATTTCTTAATCTCCCATTTATCGGCCCGCTGTTACTTATGAGACATGGAGTACCAGGACCATAAAAGTGTTGGAGAGATTGTGGAGTATTGAGGTTATTCTGTCGCAGTAGACATCCAGGTCTAGATCATCCTGGGAAGCAGGAAAAAAAAAAGTTTTTTAATATTGCGTTGTTTCTTGTGTTGTTCCCGTAGGCTCCAGGATAGATCCCCCCCCCCCCCCCGACCATGAATAGGACAAGCGGTTAAAGATAGTTTTTAATATTGATTTTGATTTGACAGGAAGGGGAGGATGGCAAGGTTACCCCCCCCCCCCCACTCACACGCACACACATCTTGATGATGTCATCTTAAAGCCACAACTTTCCCCTTTAAGGAACAACAGGACTTAACAAAGTGGCATGTATAGTATGAGAGATATGAGCAAATATGTGATGTCCTCATAGCTGTGGACTGTCGGCCCCATGGGAGCCCCAGGCCCCTTGAGGGCATCTCCTGTGAGGCCGAGACTCTGATCTTCCTGTCTCTTGCCGTCAGTGGTGTTGCTCTGTATGCACTCTGCGTTGATTGGCGGAGCTACGCAGAAGCTGCTGCTAGAGATGGCCCATGACATGCAGATGACAAGTGGGCCGCTGGTGTTCATGCCCTACGACACGCTGCTGTACGGCCTGCCCTACCGCGACATGCGCTACCGTGTCCTGCGTGACAGCAGGAAGCTCCTACGGGCATATGATGCTGTGCTTACCATCACCGTGGAGACCAGAGACGTCTCCTTCTACCAGGCCTATCAGGAGGCTGTGGATCGTGGCGAGCTCCCTGTCTTGGTGGCAGGCCATCAGGTGAGGGCCTAACGTGCATTCCTGCATCTGCAGAAGTGTATGATTAGTCTACTGCAAAAATGTCTGCAGTAATCTGTGGCTGTGTGTTGGTGTGATATCCTCTATGTGTTTTTGTAGGTATCTCCTCTATTTGGCACCATCTACGACTCCATCATGCTCATGGCCCACTCCTTGCACAGTCTTCAGCGCTCAGGGGAGTGGCCTTCAGGGGGCATCCTGGCGCGCCACACCCACAACCTGACCTTCCTTGGCTTCAGCCATCCCATCCGCATAAGTGACTCTGGCGCCGCCCTGCTGGACTATGTGGTACTGGACACAGATGGGCACTCCTGGGAACTCTATCCCACGCATCGCTTGGACATGGAGGCCAACTTGGTTAGGTTCCTGGGTCGAGCAATCCACTTCCCTCATGGAGTCTCCCCTGAGACTGATTCCAGTTGCTGGTTTACAGTCGGTGTTATCTGTTCTGGAGGTAAGGGGGAGTGGAGGGGGGGTGTATATGCACATAGATGGGTACATCTGGCAACTACACTGTATAGGAAGTATATTGAACACTACGCTGGGGGAGATATAGAGATGTTTATACACAAGCAAGAGGAGAAGTATGTATTTTTTTCGTAATAACTAATATTACTGCTTTTACTCACATTTTAATTCCCCCTCATGTTAGGTGTGGAGCCTTTTTTGGGCATCGTATTGTCTGCGACAGTCCTCCTGATGGTTTTCTGCTTACTGGGACTTAAGTACAGCATAAGGTAGAGCTCTGCTAAACACCCCAGAGGACAGTCTGGGAGGGAGAAGTTACAGGTTCCTTTCCAGAAGCCTCGGCCCTAACCCCCCCCCCCCCCCCCCCCCCCCCCCCCCTCCTGTTTTCTTTCCAGGCGACACGTCGGCCAGTTCAAAAGGCTCAGGGGTCCCGACAAGATTTCACTGCGGCTGGAAGACCTCATGTTCATCAGCCCGTTGCTAAGCAACAGAGTCAGTTTCGCCGCGTGACAAAGTGTCTGAGAGACTGTCCTTCCAGCTGGCAGCAGCCCTCCTGCATGGCACCTTTTGGTCTCAGGAGATTAATCAGCTTGACAGGGCAGTGAGAACTGGTCACACAGACAGCTCTGGAGGGCATAGATCTAATGGAACCACTCCATCTGTTCCTTGTCTCCCTTGTGTTTTCCCTGTAAATTTTCAATGCCCCTCCATTTACTGGTGATGTCTCTGTCAGTTAAATGCATCTTCTGCCCTGCTATATATAGAAGAGCCGGGGCAACAGCAGGGCTAGTGAAATTCAGACGAGCGTGTCTGAAGCAGAACGGAGTCTGAGGTCCCCATATTCTACAGCCAGCCATTCCCCGGCCACCCTGGACAACTCCAATATTGCCATCTATGAGGTGGGTGCCATGTTGTGGGATAAACATAGTCATGTGGGTGGTGTCTGGGTGCTACCTGGCCATACACGGGCTGCCGGAGATCTGAGGGTTGCTTGGAAAAAGTCCTTAGAATACTCATTTCCACATGCATTGAGGCAAGTCATAGATGAGAATAATTATAATTAATGTCTTTCATTAATTATATTAATTACATGTTTGTGTTTGTAGGGGGACTGGATGTGGTTAAAAAGGCTGCCTAATGGAAATTTCGGTGACATCAACCCAGCAACAAGTGATGTCTTTGAGCTGGTTGGTTTCCATTTTGTTTTTGTTTCGTTCTGCCTTTTGTGTTATACTGCCACACAAAGGCAGAAAGCCGTAACTGCATAATGAGTTATAATCAAAATCGAGTCTCTTAGGCTTCTTGCTTTATCTCATGATAAAATGTCTTCACATATGTGAGATTTTGAAGAAAACACTGAAAATGACCTACCTACTACGCATTTCCCATTTTTTTCAGTTTGTGTCAGTGCAGTTACTGTGTTTTGTCTTTCTAGGACAGTATAGTCAAGTAAATATAAAGTAAAGAGTAATAATATTTTAAATCAAAGTCTTACCTGCTAGCAGGATTTACGATGTTTATGTATATAGAAAATGGGTACAGAGGAACTGCATCAGAATATTTAAAACCCTTGTTCCCATTTAATGAACCATTGATCTCACACATATCTTTCTCGCACTGGCAATATTATGAAATTTGACTTTCATGATGAGAGTTAAAGTTACAGGACAGTATTATTAGATATAGCTTCTGTACTTGTAAGCCAGATCAGGACCTTTAAATAGCAGTGAATCATTTGCAGAAGTTTGTAAGGGTACCCCAAAAGAAGATGCTTTTTGAACCAGGCCTCCTGGTCTTGCAGATGAGGGACATCCGGCATGAGAACATCAACCCATTCATAGGATTCTTCCATGACTGTGGCATCTTCGCCATTGTGACCGAGTTCTGTTCCCGGGGAAGCTTGGAGGACCTTCTGTATGCGGATGAAATTAACCTGGACTGGATGTTCATCTCATCACTCATGCTAGATCTCATCAAGGTGTGTTTACTGTAAGGGTAGGAGGGCTCTGCTGCCAAGTGCTGGACTGCTTTCACAGATTTGATCATCAGAACAGCTATAAAGTATCTTGATCTGTAGCCTTGGAAACCAGAGATCACATGAGGGTCATAAGTGCAAATCCTGTAGAAGGAATCTCCTCACCTTCAGCCTAAACTGTGGTCTGAGGTACTGTTTTTCAACCTGATCCTCGAGGACCCCCAGACGGTCCACGTTTTTGCTCCCTCCTAGCTCTCTGCCAGATGATCCACATTATTGCTCCCTACCAGATCCCGGGAAGGTCCAATATGTCCAAACTTTAATTGTCTTAAGGGTCCCCAAGGACCAGTTTGGGAAACATTGATATGACGCAACGACAAGCAGGAGGTAGTTAAGTGATTAAGGTTTGGTCCCAGGGAGTTTTTTTCCCACATTTCAGTAGATGACCTGGATAGTTTGTGGTGTTTTTATGAAATTAAACTATTTAGGAGTAAAGTAAACCAAGGGGATTGTGGTAAGGGGGAGCTCTTTAGGACCCAGTGAATGAGCTCCCACCATATATGTACCAGCCATGCTTTTGGGTCGCAGGGCATGAGGTACCTGCATCACTGGGAAATGTGTCATGGCCGGCTCAAGTCGCGCAACTGCGTGGTAGATGGACGCTTCGTGCTCAAGGTGACCGACTATGGCTGCCGTCAGGTGCTGGAGTCACAGAAGTTTCCCTACATAGAGCCACCCGCAGAAGGTAAGCAGAATAGCACAATGCATCCCATAACAGAGCCTCTGACACTTCAGGTGGGTGGGATTGTGAACTGATGTTTTTTGAATTTGCCATTTGCACAAGTGCAGGCACATTGGAATGCTTCCTTTCCCATATTCCATCCTGTTCTCCTTTGAGACGTACACACATTTATATATAGTTGAAAGCGAAGCTTGCGGTCTGAGCACAGGGTCAGGTTTGATGCCGCTGGTGCGTTTCGGAGTGATTAAGGGCCTTTGCTCTAGTGACTATAGTGTGTGACTATTACTATGAAACTATTACTGTGTGACTCTTCTACCATGGATGGGATTTCTGCCAGTGACCATTCAATCATAACCACAGACCACTCCCCTACCATGCACTGTCAGTGTGTGGTTCGGTGGGCGAAGCCTCTGTGCCTGTGATCAGAAGGTTGCTGGTTCAGGCCTGCCTTCGGCACACCTGCATGTCCTTGAGCAAGACCCTTAACTCCCAGCTCCCTGGATGCTGCTACGAGTAGCTGTGCTTTGGGGCCAGCTTGCTGTCACCTACAGAAAGCAAGTTGGGGGAGGTGTGAAGTGAATTTCAAATCAATAAAGTTTCTCATTATTATTATTATTTATTATTATTATGAAACCCAATGGGAATCGATAAATGAATGAGCAGGAGGTGGGTTCAGGCTGTCAGTAGTTGACGTTTCTCACAGATCCCATCTTTGGGCGTTGAAGCCTTGTTTGTTCTTCTGCTAAAGGCAGCAGCTTTCCAATGTGTCTGTGAAGACCTCTGCACACCAGCCTGTCCCTCTGACTTTGCACGTGTGTGCAGAGCTGCTGTGGACGGCCCCAGAGATCCTACGGGGCCCGACCCCGGGCCTGACTGGCTCCAAGCAGGGCGACGTCTACAGCTTCTCCATCATCCTGCAGGAGGTGGTGATGCGTGGGCCCCCGTTCTGCATGCTGGATCAGTCTGCTCAAGGTGTGACCCACTTGGGAGCCTCACTCGGGGCACGGCAGCGAACGCCTGAGGCTGATGAATGCATGCAGATATCTAAATGCCCCACGCCTAAGGTGGGAAGGCGATGCACGGCTGGAAAGCCTGAAAACTCTGAGCATCGCCCGAGTTCTCACTGTCATTAATGTTCCCTCTGCCTCCATATTCTTCTCTGTAAAATACCTTGTACAGGTAGCCTTGTCTGTTTTTGTTTTAAGCCATATCTTGCTTTTAGGATTGTCATCTTAAACATGGTTATTTTTTTCTGAGAGAGATCATTGAAAAGCAAATTTTCAAAGCTCACTCACTTCATATTTTGTTTCTGAGACTACCAGTGTCCAAAGGTCAGGCTGCTCCATCATATATTACTATTGGGAACCAAGACTCACTCACTAATTATGTAACCCAACAGACAATTTTCATTACATTTCCAAATCTCACTTCCCCAAAAATCTTCCCCAGCGTATCCCATGGACTGAGTGAGTTTTCAAAATTGGTTCTTCAACCGTTTGCATGTATGTGCATGACAGATGTTGCATGTGTGAAACATGTGATTAGCGTGTAATCTGACCGACCTCTTTCCTGCATCCTAGACATCATCCAGCAGCTCCGTAGGCCGCCACCCCTGTGCCGGCCCATGGTCCTGTCAGACTCCACCCCCGCCGAGTGCATTAAGCTCATGGAGCAGTGTTGGGATGAGCAGCCCGATCGGAGACCCACCTTTGACCAGATCTTCAAGCAGGTGACCCCACTGGCTCGCAGATTCTGTTTTCCTCCTCATTGTAGTCAGCAGTGGTACCACCACTGAAATCAACCTTTCTGTGTAGATTTTGTAAGTAAACAAAGGGGATTATGGCAAGGTGGATCTCTTTAAGACCCAGTCAATGAAGGTTACCAGTAGTGGGTGCGGTGGTTAGCACTGTCAGTGGTCAAGACATAACCGATCAGATTGTGGAGGAGGTGGGTCCAAGCAGTTAGAGGAGATGGAACAAACCAATCAGATGTCTAGTTCCTGTCTCCTCTTGCTTGGACCCATCTTCTCTACTGAACCAATCATTTTTCATTCTGCCCTTAGAACATTTTTGTGTAAGTAAAACTCTCACAGGCTGGCTCTATGTGTACGGAGTTCTCCCCGTGTCGGTGTGGGGTTTTCTCTGGTTCCTCTCCCCTCCTTCCCCTACCTCGCCCCACCCCACACACTCCACAAACATGGTAAGGTGAACTGGAGTTGCCACTTTACCAGTGTGAGTTGTGCACTTGCCCTGCAATTGGTTATTCTCCACTTTATGCCCATAGCTACTGGAATAGGGTCTAGACCCCCACATGAGACAAGTATGTATGGAAAATTCATGGACTGAGGTAAACATACCTTTTTTGGCACACTCATTTGGAGTTTAAGGCAGGCTTTGGATTGAATTGGGGGGCGGTGTGTGGCTGTTAAGCTGTTGTGCTTGTGAACAAAAGGTTGTTGGTTCAAATCCCAGAGTGATTTCACCATTGAGCCCATGCGAAGGCCCTTAATCCCCAATTGCTTCAGGGACTGTCAGACCCTGCTTTCATCTGTACGTCGCTTTGTATAAAAGTGTTTGCTAAACAAAGAAATCGTAAATAGAATTGAGAGATTAGTTGTGGGATAATCCCCAGGAATTCTTTTTGTTTATCATCTGCTTCTTACTTATTATATATTTTTTATGCAAAGGGCTATACAGGGCTAAGCACTGCAAATCAAAACGTAAACCTTTTCCTGCACTGTGAACCATGCCTCGTCTGCTCCTCCTCTTGCATGTGCTCAGTGCGTCTGTATATGTTTGCACTAGTTCAAAAACATCAACAAAGGGAAGAAGATCAACATCGTCGACTCCATGCTACGCATGCTGGAGCGGTACTCCAGCAACCTGGAGGAGCTGATCCGGGAACGGACGGAGGAGCTGGAGGTGGAGAAGCACAGGACGGAGAAGCTGCTCACTCAGATGCTTCCACCGTACGAAGCTGGGGCTGCATATATGTGCAGATGAAGTGTGAATGCATGCACATGCTCATAACATGCACATACATCCCTTTGTGCAAACACACATGCAACCACATACTTAAAATGCGGTAATACATACACCACTGGTGCAGAATACTTGCATGCATGTTGAAATGCATGCAAGAAAAACTACAGTCGCCCAAACACGTAACTCCTGTATACTTGCAGATGAACTGACGTTGACATGTACAGCCATGGAAAAAATGAAGAGCAAAACTTTTATTTCACTAATTTTTCAGTATTTTTTTGCAAACTGCAGCCTGGTTCTACTCTATTTGTTATTAATGAAGGGCTGCTTCCTTACTTTATGGGACTTCCGTCCTGCTTCTAAGAGCCTAAATTAACAGTCATCTCTGGCATTAGGAAGTCGCTTCTGCTCTTAATCTGTCTGGTTTCTGGTCGTTCCCAGTGTCTCCTGCTTCAGGTGCTCCTGCTTTATTCTTGTGTACTGCCGTCTCAGAAATGTTGAACCTGCAAACAACCTGCTGCTCAGCGTAACCTTCAGCCAGCAGGTCCACGATTTAAACCAGGATTTAAAAATGCAGATTTGTTTTTGTTTTTAAATATAGAGTCTTTTCCATGGCTGTATATGCACTGAGGGAAATCTGCTAGTACAGATATAAACACATATGGTGCATAAAAAAAAACAATTATGATGAAGGTGGTTTGACCATTTCTAACCTCAGCATCCTTTGCTCTCTGAGGTCCGTGGCAAAGGCCCTGAAGCTGGGCTGTACGGTGGAGCCAGAGTGCTTCGATAACGTGACGTTGTACTTCAGTGACATTGTGGGCTTCACCGCCATCTCTGCCAGCTGTGAGCCCATAGATGTGGTGAATTTACTCCATGATCTATACACTCTGTTCGACGCTGTCATCGAGAACCACGACGTCTACAAGGTATGGGCTCCGTGTCTCACTTGCAGCCTGTATTTTTGGACACAGTGTGTTGCTGCAATTCCTGGCAGAACCACCACTAACAGGACATTCAGAAGGACAACTTCAATTTGAGCTGAATTCTGCTTTGAGACATGAACCTGGTGTCCAGGTCATATATGGAGCTCAGTCAGCATGATTCCTTTGTCTGGTAATTCTGGCACAATCCATACCTCTTTTGTGTTCTTACACTTAGCTTGTTTGCATGATGTGAGCATTGTAAAGGAATCACAAAGAATTCGGTTGTAGGTGGTGGGTGTGCTTTACCTTCTTTACGGGCAGATACAAGAAAATGGCCCAATATGTTGATCTTACTGGTGGAGTGAAGGGTAGTCGACCTTGTACATTGCAATTTCTGGCTTTCACCACAAGGCGTCATACTTTTTCTTCATGAAGACCCATCTCTTCCCAGTACTAAGGTGTATTGATCTCTTGTTGGTGATTCTGTTAAAGATTTATTGATAGGGGTGAGGTAGCAAGCCCCATGCCCAGCAACACCTCCGGGCTTAGGACTGTTCGTGGTGGAATTGGCCCTGTTAGCCATCAAACAATGAGAATGACCAGAATGCTCTTCAAGTATGACCAAAAATTATTGATGCAAATTATAAGAATGGAAACAGCTTTTATTCCCGTATCAAAATTAAGTCAGTGCCAGGGCAAATTTAATATAAGGTTTGCAATTCAACAAAAAAAGCCAAAGCAAAGTGCATTGCTCAGTCCTGGAGAGTCTGTTCTTGACCTTGGCGAGTCTGTTCTTGACCTTGGAGAGTCTGTTCTTGACCTTGGAGAGTCTGTTCTTGACCTTGGAGAGTCTGTTCTTGACCTTGGAGAGTCTGTTCTTGACCTTGGAGAGTCTGTTCTTGACCTTAGATTGTCAAGTTCAGACCTTTGGTGCCCAGCAGAACACTTAGTCCAATCATGGATCTTCTGCGAATGCTGTGGTTCCGCCATAGTCCCCTAAACATCAAAAAACCCAAATTGCACGTGTCAGTTTGCGTTTGTATTTAGCAGACACTTTTGTCCAAAGTGCCGTACATTTGGAGAAAGGGGGGGCAAACAGTACCTGGAGCAATGGAGGCCCAAAAGTAAAATCTCCCTTCCAGCTCTGGGACTTGAATCGACAACCTTCCGATCATGGGCACAGCATTCTAACATGCTGAGCCTCGAACCGTCCCGCATCTATACAAAATTGCACATTATTTGATAATTATGTCGAACACTATATTACACTATAATATCTGTCTCACTGCCTTCTCCATACCATAACTTGGTACTGCAGTAATACCTCACGTGGTCACCTTAATCACCCCCTACGCTGCGGCCTGTCCCAGGTGGAGACCATCGGTGACGCCTATATGGTGGCATCAGGGCTGCCCGTTCGTAACGGCAGCCGGCATGCGGCTGAGATCGCCAACATGGCCCTGGACATCCTGAACGCAATGGGCACCTTCAAGATGAGGCACATGCCAGACATGCCGGTGTACAGCCGCATCGGACTGCATTCGGGTCAGAACAGCACCCCTACTTACACATTGCTGGTGGTATTTAAAACACTGTCAAATTTTCATAGTCCTGTACCTTTAAATGAAGAGAACATTTTTATTTAAATAATTTTATTCTAAACAGTTTAATTTAAACTATTCTAAACTAATTTAATTTAACATAATAATCTAGCCTCTGGATTATTATGTCAAATGATCTATGTTTTGTGTGTTTATAATTTGGGTGCATGTGTACATCCTTATTTCTGCATGCGTATGGTGGTTATAGGGCCCTGTGTGGCAAGTGTTGTTGGACTAACAATGCCCCGGTATTGCCTCTTTGGAAACACAGTCAACATTGCATCCCTCATGGAGGCCACAGGCATGCGTAAGTTCACCGTGTTCACTCTTTGGCCCCCAGGGGGAGCTATTGAAGCATGTTCTCAATGCATGCTCAGATTTATATATATATATTGCCTGAAAAGATTTCTCACGACTGAGAACAAGCAGACAGACATACAACTATTGCACCAATCAATTTGTACATTTAAAAAATGAACAGGGGAAAATGGTTGAAATCACATTTCGGTGCCTGTTAAACATGTTCTTGATTAATCACCCATCGCCTGAAAGTAGAAATTGCCCAGTGCAGATCTTGCGGTCTTGCTTTGCAGCGCACCGCATCCACATCAGCCACAGCACAGTACAGCTCCTGCAGGAGCTGAATACTGGGTACCGGGTACAGCTGCGGGAGATGCCTGAAGTCCTGAAGGTTAGCATCGGCTAATGCTAATTTGGCCAGTCACACATCCCACCCTACTGACAGGTGGCTACGTGTGTGTCTCTTTTCACTAAAAGGCAGGTATACTTATGGAGCTTTCGCTGTTCCTAGCAGAGGTAATGTCCTTCTGGCTTTCATAGCCAGCCTGGGGCCTTCCAGACCCCTGCCCCTCTTCCTTACTCTTGGCTTATGACTTCTGCAGGACACAGGATTGAAGAACACCTACTGGCTGATCGGCAGGGATGGCTTCACTAAGCCGCTGCCCCTCCCACCCGAGGCCCGGTGAGCAGCACACGGCTTTCTCTCCCTCCCTGTCCTCTGCCTGTCCTTTTTTCTGGGACCTCATTGCTCACTCCAGAGCAGCTAATGGCCTGCAGATGGAGGAAACAGCCCAGCGCCCGCAGTGGAAACCTTGTAAAAACTCACCGCAAACAATAAGTGGGTTGGTGTCGTCCCTGTTAAATGTGGAACGTCGCATGCTGGCAGCAGTGCTGTCATCCTCTGGATGGTTGTCAGCTCTTGTTTTTATTTTGTGATACATTTGAGATTAATTCTTTTATCAGTCAGCAAAATTCTGGTTATACAGTATTTTTCACGGCATAAATGTGAATTACCTATAACTGTCCTCATAATCCTCTAAAAATGTCAAATATTAAATTTCTTAAGGGTAACATTTTACTGTACTAAAGTTATAAGTTGCACTGTGCATTGTTAATGAAGTTTCAAATCTTCCTTAATTAACATCTGAATATAAATATATGTCAGATAATAAAGATAAAACCTGAGCTTGAAATGGTAACGTTGCACTTAAAATCCCTTGCAGATTCCCAGTCATGAAGCACATTGTTAGTACGACAGCAAATTCTTCGGGACCACTAAGTGTTTACTGGCTGGTTTATTCGTTTCCCGTTACGTTAGATGTTATATGAGGCCGAGGTCACAGAACATATGTAACCCTGCAACAATGCTGATGTCACTCCTTGGAATTCCAGCAAGAGTCTGACTGGTTCCCTTAAGCTGGGGACTTGGGTCTTTTAGTTTAGGAGACTAATCCTTTTTCCTGCTCAGTGGTGCTCCTTCATGGTGATGTAGCTTCAGTCCCTGACCTCTTAGACATATAGAACAGGGTTGCTTTGGTTTTCTTTCTCCTGGAACATTGTTGGTTTTTCTTTGTCCACAGCGTACGTTTATACTGGTATCCTTTGGCTCAATAAGTAGGGCATTGTGCTAACAGGACGAAGGTTGTGGGTTTGAGTCTTGGGGAGCATGTTAACTTTTCCGCTAAGTTCCTTCAGATAAATGTAAAAAAAAAAAATGTTATTTGCAGGGATATAACTTCATTCTAAAACTGAGAGGAAAGTCATAAAAAACCAAATGCAGTGAATCACAAGGAATTAATTGTATCAGTCTCCAGTAACATTGTTTTTCTGTTCTCTGCAGACCAAAGGACTTCAGATTGCTCCTCAAGAGGACGGTGAAGAGACTCTCTCACGTGAGGCACGTCACTCAAATAACCACAGCGGATGAGGGCAACGTGATGATACACCACCACTGAGGCCGAAGAGCGGGATCGAGCCGTACTGTGATGGCTGGGGATGAACAAGCCCGGGATGGGCCTGTTGGATAGCGCAGTCCCTTCGTGTGACATAGTATGGACAGAGAAAACAACTGACCACTGCACGCCTGCTTTTGGGTTGGCTCGTGGGCGGAATTTTTTGGAATACTCAAGGCAGCTCGCCAGCAGAGACTAGAAATGAAGGGAGAAGCAGGATACCAGCTGAGATTAGATGCTCCTGTTCATTATGAATCACCTTGCAGGATGATGTGGTAATTTAGAGGAAGGTGGAGTGCATTACTCAGACATGGGGGGCGGTCGGCCTAACTTTCAGAAAACAAAGCCGGCCGTGTCTGATCCTGCAGCAGAGCACATCCTGCATCCTGTAGGGAGTGTCCCACTAGAGTGCTGACCTCAAACACCTCAGGCTCACCTGGGACTTTTGGTTTTGGACCCCAAACACAAGATAAACACAAGACCTGTAGGCACAGCAACACGTGTCTGGGTGAATTCTGTACTGCTGTTATCTTTATTCATTTTATGAACATAAGTGGGGGTGTGTGTGTATTACATTCATATATTTAATGTACTGTACATATATTCTGTTAAATAGAATATAGCCTGTATTTGTCAGGCATTAACACAACTCATGGAGAAAATAAGTTCTGCTTTGGATCACACTGATGTGAAAGTCTCTTATTTTTAGTTTTTTTTTCCATTTAATATATGTACTGTATATTTTTGACATTTCAGTAAATGTTGTGGTTCTGACTACCTGATGGCTGTGCTGGTGAAGTCCCTTAAATTTTAATCTGTAGAATTTGGGATTCGCTTAAAAAAAGGCATGTATTCATCACGTAATGAAATTCATGTTCATTAATCCATAATCATCCCACCTAGGGTACGCCTCGATACTGCGTCCTGTGCGGTCTGGGATGGACTCCAGGCCTCTTGTGACCCTACCCAGGATACACAGCTTGAAGATGAACGGAGAGATGAATGTTCTCTGCAGAAAAACACTAAGCATGTTGGAAAAATTCTTATCGCTGTCTTAGACTTTGCTGTTTGCCTTATCATTTCCATGCTTTTGCCATCACAGGAAAAACAACAGCGCCCTCTAATGTGTGAAAGTGTATTTGCAAAGGATTCTTGTCTGCTTCTGAATTACCTACCACAGAGTCATTAAGAACGTAGACAGTGGCGGTCCCTTTAAAGTGCATAATTTTATCTTTTAACCTTCCTGCTACTTCATTCATATGGAATGCAGAGACTGCCTCAACGTGTAGGAATGTACCCAAGTGCCTGACCACTGCTGCCAGATTAGCATTTTCATATATGTGAAGTTTATTGCAACATTTTGGGTGTAACTGTTTGTAATTTCATGTACCTAAATTTGACTTGAAGATGGATTTCACATAATATAACATAATCTGCGATAGAAATAATCAGTTTTATTGACTGAGTTTGGTATTGGTTTACCATTCTGAAATATACCAATTATAACACTCATTTAGTCAATTGAATAGAATCTTCAAGTTCAATGCGACCATCAGTAATAGGCATTTGCAGTGTGCGAAATGTCACCCGTCCATCCAGGGTTGGCATCAAGGGTGGCCATTCTCGAGTCATGCTTCTCCAAACGCCACCCACTAAGGACAACATCTTTTAAAACTTTAATAAATTAATAAATATTAATAAAGGCGTTCATCATAAAACAAATAAGTCCGGTCTCTTCCAGGGGCGTGGCTACATTTAGTCTGCTCACCCAATACCGCCTCCCGATTGGCATCTTTTACCGTAACCGCCCTGGCAGTTTTGTTCTGGCACTGGCACTGCATGCATCTTCCTTAACTGGTGAATGTGGATCCTACCCCCCAGGACCACAGAGCACAATGCAGGGACCACCCTGGATGAGGCACCAATCCAGTGCATGGCACATCAACACACACTCACGATCTATGGGCAATTTAGATACCAAATCCTTTGTTATGTTTTTGGACTGCAGGAGGGAACCAGCACACTGGGAAGCGATCAGAGCAAACAATGGGAGAAATCCCACATACATGACACAGCAGGGATGAGCGCTGAACCCACTACCCTCGCAAGCACCAATCTAATATAAAAACCTTACTGAGTTTACTTGTCTAAACCAAATGCCAAATGAAAAGTTCTTCATATCAAGTTAAAGAATAATTACGAATCTGTAAAAAACGAATTATTCTTACGGATTTTTTATGACTAATTGTGTTGTATGGATTTAAGTGAGATCTGTTTTAACCACTTCCAAGATCATCTCACCCAACTGGAATTAGACGAAACAAAGGGTGACGCCTCTGTAATGCACTTTAATGCACAAATGGATATGCCGAGGTATGGCGTCTCCTTGTTGAGAGAACTTTAAAATCCATTTTCTACAAGATAACTTTGTTTCGGTGTCTGCATTTGTTACCTCATAGAAAATGTATGCCACAAGAGTATTAATACAGGAGGAAGGGAATCGCAGAGAGGAAATGCTAAAACAACAGTGTTAAAAGGAATGCGGCGGAAAATCAATGGATAAATGTACATTTCTTGAGACATTTCCAGATTTGTTCATGTCGTGTCAATACCTGACATCCTTAAGCTGACTAACCCTCACTATGCTTATACTTCTTTGAAACTGCCTGGTTTCTGATTCCCGTGTGATGCTGCCTTACCAACCAGTTTCTTACAGGGGGAAATATATACAAAATTTGTCACTGGATAGCTGATATGTGATACTGTGCTTAACCTTTTTCGTTGCCATAATTCTCCATATTGCACAATGTAGACAAGAAACAACTAAACGTAGTGCCTTTATCAGTTTTATTAACTAGTTAGAATTCTTGTTTGCTGTCAAATACAGTGTATTTCATGGCCCAAAAATAATGACATTACGTCCGCAAACCAGTGGAATTGTGAGCTGTTAATGACTCAGATGTTATTATCATTAATGTTATGTATTAATCAAAATCATAATACTATTATTCATGATTAGCAATTCGAAAAAAATTCTGCTAGTTCTGCAACAGGTTGGCTAGTTGTAACATACATTAAAGTATACAACTGACGGACTGTATATAACGAACATACCGGTGCAGCATGCAATGGTCTCGAGCTGTCGAGTAGTGAACGATCAACAAACTTATACAACTCGCAAACTACCCCATACTACTCAGTAAAGTACGCTTAATTTACTACTAACATAACGGAAAAAAAACTCTTTTCTCTACATCCCTACCTACACGAAACCCCGAGTAATAGCATCGCTCGACCGAACTAACGGGTAAGATAATAACCCTCGTGGATTGGATTGCGCGACTGTCAGTCATCTGTAATAGCCAATAGAAATACGTAGACGTCCAGCGATATATAGGTCACGTGTTGTTTTTGCTGTGGTCTATAGAGATGTGTCCCGAAAGGGGGAGAGCGGCGCAGCATTAGCTGGCTAGCGGGTTAGGCTGTTCGCAGAGACGGGCCAGTGCTGCTATGTAGTGGCCGCAGAATTGTTTTTGTGGCGCTCGTGTGTCTGTATTCCAGGGGGCGACTAGGGAGAACCACCGGCAGGGGCAAACAACACCCAGGGATTTCGGTTTTATTTGGAGGCATGGGGTCTGCGTCAGTAAAGCTGAGGTAAAGTGACCTTTATTAGCGTTCGCTCATGGCCAGTTTGATGAATTACCAGGACGGCAACGCCGCTATGTTGATGCTGGAGACACAGCAGCGCGCAATCGGGACAAAAACGGCGGCGGCTAACGGCGACACCTCTAGCGGGGAGCCCCCCTCGTCCCTAATCAGTCTCGGCGGCGCTCGCTTTCACCAACATTTGCCGCCCTCGTATGAACAGACTATCCAGTCCAGGGAACGGCATCAGCAAGCAAATCACTTCCAGTCGCAGCAACAGTGTCCGGGGGAGGCGGCGGCAGCGGCGGGGGCTCCGGTGAGAAAGCCGTCCTCTTCCAGCCTGAACCTGGTGCATGAAGATGCCGCCGCGCTCACAGCTTCAGCCGCTCCTGCGCTCCCCGCCGCCGGTTCGGACGGGGCGGATGACATTCGGAAATGCGGCTATATGAGGAAACAGAAGCATGGCCACAAGCGTTTTTTTGTTTTACGAGGGGCAAGTCATCTGGGCCCCAGCCGACTGGAATACTATGACAGCGAGAAGAAATTTCGAAACAGCCTTCGCTTTGCTGCTGCTGGTGGTGCCGCTGCTGCCGCGTCTCCTCCCAAGCGGATCATCTGTCTTTACCAGTGCTTTACTGTAAACAAAAGGGCGGACTCCAAGCACAAATACCTCATTGCCCTGTACACTAAGGATGATTACTTTGCCATAGTGGCAGAGAATGAGCGTGAGCAGGAGGAATGGTACCAGGCCCTGAGCGACCTGATGAACGAGAGCAAGAGGGGTCACCTGGATGCAGACGATCTGGAGGACATGTATGGCGCGGACTCCCCAGTCACTGTCTTCAAGGAGGTGTGGCAGGTGAACGTGAAGCCCAAAGGACTGGGGCAGACCAAGAATCTGACCGGTGTGTACCGGCTCTGCCTGTCCTCGAAGACCCTCCATCTGGTGAAGCTGAATTCCGAGACGCCCTGTGTGAGCCTGCAGCTGATGAACATCCGCCGTTGTGGTCATTCTGAGAGCTTCTTCTTCATCGAGGTGGGGCGTTCATCATCCACAGGGCCTGGGGAAATATGGATGCAGGTGGAGGACTCTGTGGTCGCTCAGAGCATGCATGAGACCATCCTCGAAACGATGAAGGCACTGAAGGCCTTTGTGGATTTCAGGCCCCGGAGCAAGAGTCAGTCATCGGGCTCGAATCCTGTAGCTTTCATCACCACCCGGCGGCACCTGGGCAACCTACCGCCCAGCCAGACAGGGCTGCAGCGCCGATCTCGTACTGAGAGTGTGGTGGGCACCCCGTCCAGCTGCAAGGGTGGCAGCGCCTATCGATTTCGCACATCCAGTGAGGGGGAGGGCACCATGAGCCGGCCCTTCCGTTCGGCAACAGGCAGCCTGATCCACCTGAATATGGGCCGCGGCAGCTTGGGCCGGCAGGATGGCATTGGCCGCTACTCGCGGGTCCCTTCTGGTTCCTCCTATCACATGCGCTCTGCCTCGCTCCCCGTTTCCCATTTCTCATATGCCACCAGCCCTGTCAGCGTGTCCAGCAGTAGTGGCCACGGTTCGGCCTCTGACACACTCACACAGCCTTCCAGCGCCTCCCTCTGCGGCTCTCCCAGCGATGGTGGCTTTAACTCCTCTGACGAGTACGGCTCCAGCCCTGGGGACCTGCGTTACATCAGAGTTCGCAGCGGCACTCCGGATTCCCTTAGTAACACGCCACCCATCCGCGAGGAGAGCTGCTTGAGCGAGTACATGGCTATGTGTCGGTACCGTGAGACGTGGGGAGGCCCTGAGACCACTCGGGATGAGAGCTGTGATGAGGAGAAGATATCATGGAAACGGGGCCACATGTCCAGGCCAGCAGGAGCTGGTGTCACTGTTTACCAGAAGACGACTCAGACCACCTCTTTGCCGGACGAGTCCGCGGTGGCACCAGCAGCCAGCCCTCTGGGGAGCAACGGTTCAGCTTTCCTTAAGTCAGGCTTCAGCTGCTATGCCGAGCAGCCCAGCTCGGCCAAGTCCTCGCTCTGCCCTGACCATCACAGGATCCCCCCCAGGGATGACGGTTACCTGCCCATGATGCCGGGTGTAGTGACCTCACGAGAGGACAACTATGTGCCTATGCAACCCAGTCCACGTCACCCCCTTCCTTCCCAGGTTCAAGCTACAGAGCAGACCCCCCCTCAGCAACTGGAGACCCAGGGTTATATGATGATGCTCCCTGGGACCGGTGACCACCCGCCGAGTGGCGAATACATGGACATGTCCCAGAGTTTCCTTCCGGCGTCCGCCCATCGCTTGAGCAGGGGCTGTCACACGCAGACCCTCCCCAAGAGCCCCAGGCCCTACAGTCCTTACTTTTCGCTGCCGCGATCCTACAAGGCCCCCATAAGGGAGAGTCATGAGCGTGATGAATATGTTCCCATGAGGTCTCCTGCTAAGCACCCCGCGGCTGAATGTGGCCCAAGCAGTCCGCCTGATGAACCCCCCAGCCCCCTCGGTTGTACTGGACCATCCAGTTCAGACAGATGGGGGCCACGGCCCAGTCGTCTCCCTTTGGACCGACATGAACGCTGTGGTGCCCCAGGAGGGAGGGAGGCCAGGAAACCCCCGTCCAGTCCAGGGGAGTACATCAACGTGGAGTTTGGGAACCGTCCGGCTGAGAGTTCAGTTTTCTCACCGGATTGTACAGGCGACGACTACATGAGCCTGGAAGCGGATGAGCAGCCACCGAAGGCTCGTTCCCCGCGGCCCTCACTCGTAGCCCCATGGAACCCCCCCAGCTACATACGACCCCAGGCCGGTGGAGCCCCAGCAGACGGCTACGTGGAGGTCAACCTCGGCACTGGAACAAGGAGCCCATCAGGCATGCTGCGTCAGTTATCTGTGGCGGAGCAGTCGGAGCCCCTGAGCCAATGCCAGTGTGGCTCTGAGGTCCTGCCGCCATCCGACAGCTCTGCCCAGGCACCTGCCATCCTTTACCAGCTGGATGATGCCAAATGGCTGGGCTCCTCCACTTTCAACAACGTCTGGCTTCACGTTGAGGGCGTGACTTCCCCTGGTGCCGCCACCCTGCCCGTCCCCACCAACGTAGCCTGTAACCCCAGTCGTCCCACGTGTTGTGAGGGCCCCAACCCCCGGGACGATCTCAACTACATCGCGCTAGATTTGAGGGAAGACCGGTGGTCTGGTCGTGAGGCCTCGTCACCGGCACCGTCCACGTCCCCCACCACGCTTCCACTCTCCGAAAACAGCACCTACCCCGCCCTGGACTTCGCCAGGGTCGACAGACTGAGGACTGCCTCGCAAGGTTGGTACTCGCTTTTTAACTACCTTCTGATTTGTGTCCTTATTTTTCTAGTCCATGTGTGTTTAGTAATCTGGTATAAACCAGGCCGCGAGTGTTCGTTTTTAAACTTTCATTGTTATTTAAATGATTGAGGCGCAGACACGCTTCATTCAGTCCAGATGTTGCCTGCTGTCTGTATTTAAATCGGCCTGGTCACTTTGCCATCATCAAAGCTTTTCTACTGCATCCTCCATCAGTTTCTCTCAGCCCTTTCTTGCACTGAATTGCGGCACTGAGAACACAAACAGTTGCTCAGTGCCAGGTACTCCAGCAGGAACTTGGAACTAAGAGCTCCTCGCTCTTGTGACATAGGGATGGACAAGTATCCACCAGATTTATATGAAGCCAGCTGAAGCTAGGCGCTCCTTTTCATGGAACACCTGAGTCATATTAGCTTCTTGACAACAGCTCATAGTGTTTTTAATAGGATTATATATATATTCTTTCAGTTACGGTTTTTGCTGTTCCACTATGCTGTCACGGAATGTGTGGGCCAGTTTGATTCAGAGTTTGCGGTACAGGGTGATCCTAGCCTCCTCGTTCCTTGTACCTGATGCTGTGCTGAACTTTAATTTTCCACAAATTGCTGATTCACAGAAAATAGTCTAGTCCAGGGTCAGTTAAAACCAGAGAGCTATTAAACCTTTTTGATTATCAAATACCTGCTGAATGACTGTGCTCCCAGCACGGTTACCCCCTCCAGAACCACTGCTGTGTGACTGTTCCATACCACCAAACTTTAGACATCTGGCATGAGCAATGGGCACTGATACCTGCTGTTGTATGACCAGGTTCAAAGTACCGATACCCACTGAATGACTGGCTCTGGGTGTACAATGTATGACTTGGCTGGCAAGCACTGCCACTTGGGCTGTAAACTTAGACTGTGTTTCATAAGCTCCTTATTGCTGCCTCTTAGGAATGTCGTAATGTGCCCTTGAAAAACCCCTTTATGGCCTAAATTAACTTGTGTATGTGTGGGGGCCAGCTTGTGGGCATGTACCCTGTCTGTATGCTGCCTCTTGCAGATGTGTGTTTCTCCTTCATTCTATTCCCCCTCCTTATATGAAACCCCCACCCCTGTCCCATTTTGGTACTCCTTTGCCCCTCAAGCCCAACCCCCGCCCCCCACGACTTCATTGCCCCTCCGCTGCCCCTTGTCTGCCTCTCCCTGTCTGGATCCCTGGTCCCTTTGCAGGATTGCACCCGGCCGAACAGGGATGAGGTGAAAGTGAGTCAGTGTGCACGGCAAGCTCTGTCTGACTCATTTGTTTATCACACTGCTCAAGCAAAAATTGTATGTGTGTGTCTGTGTGTGCGCACGTGTATGTCTGTGTGGATTTTCAGCTCTTCATTATGGTGTCTTGCTGTCACATAACTCTATCTAAACTCTTATCTAAAGAAAAAAAGGAAAAAAACACAGATCCTCCCCAATTACTCTGCTTAGAACTTTGCCCAATGTGTTTTTGAATTCAGGTGTCTGGGCTTATGGACTGTGTTAAAATGGAAGTCAGAGCGAAGTCCTCACATGCAGCTGCGTGCGTGTTTTTGAGCCTGAGCGAGACACCATGGGGATGGCAGGTGTGTGCGTGTGTGCGCACGCGCGCATTTCTCACACCGCTGCTACTGTTGGTCCATGGCTGTGCTCTCCTATCCTCCATCAGACCTTACTAACCACAGGCAGAAAAGGGAGGGGTGTGTTAGTCCTTCATGTGTGTGTGTATGTGTTTTACATCATCGAGGGAGTGTAGATTTGGCTTTCTATTGCTCTTTGTTAAATCATAAAGATTGCGAACATATATAACGGGGATCCTATAGCAGAATCTTATTATTGTAGAGTTAAATGAGTCATATCTGTCTTATGCCTGCCCTTATTCATTCAAAAATCTGTTGTATCATTTGAACATGCTGGTTAACATGAATGTTTTTGACTAGAAAGATGGATTACATGTGTCAGGTAGGAGAAAGCTGGTTAATGTTACTGGTCGTTTCTGTAGTTTTGACACATGACCCATTTCTGGGTATTGTTTGTGTAGATAGAGCCGGGTTTGTTCTCTGGGCTTGCAGACAAACCTGGGCGTGTGTCGCCACGCTGTTGCCCTGTTTCTGAGCCGTTTTGGCGCCTGCCTGGCAACGCCTGCTGGGACACGTGTGCCATGACGGAAAGATGGTGTCAGTGCAGAGGCATCCCAGTCCTGCAGCGCTTGCTCCACCCTGCCCAGCGCCCCAGCGTGACGGCCGCTCGCCGCTGCCTTACAGCCGGGAGAGCATCTTGCTGGAGAGCAGCTGGCGAGAGATGATGGCGGCCACACAGAGCTCTAGTTGCCTTTTAACATGGACAGTCATGTTTATCGTCATATTCGTGCAGTGAGATTTCTCGCATGCCTCCTGCAGACTGTCATTCAACAAAGTAAAGTAAAAAGTCCAGGTATCTTTATTGTTGTCTTAAGATATCGATACGTGGGTCACGCACTGACATTTCCGTCTTGTTTGTCTTAGTGCGAGAAACAAATAGAGTATAAATATTTGACATTTAACATGACACGTTGAGATGTGGACATAGAAAGAAACTATGACTACTTGCATTAGACAATAACACCAAATGCTAAAAAACAAATAGATGAGAGCAGTGATACTTAGAGTGAACATTGCCTAGAGGCCTTAGACATTGTAATTGCTGGCTGTTGTAGTAGCCTTTTGGCTGCCAGGTAGAGGCTGTTTCACAACCTTGTGTTCTGAGTCCTGATGTCCTTGGTGTTATCTGCCATTCCCAGGCAGGGTGTGGTGAAGATGTTTTAAAGTGGAGGTAGATGTATTGTGGTTATGGCTTGAGCAGGCCTTGCTACTTTCTGCAGTGCTGTATAATTTACTGGAGCAATTTGGGTCAAGTACTTTCTTCAAGGGTTCAATGGAAGAGTCTCCTCAGGTCATCAGGCATCCAAAAGCCAGGGTAGGGATCTCTAGCCTTAACTGTTGCCCTCTAAGTTCTTACCTACAAGACTTGGTGGAGTGTAGGGTGGTCTCAACATGACGCCTACCTGAGATAGACCTGATGGACTCCTTTAGGTTGGGGCCCAGCTAAGATATCATTCACTGGTTTAGTCTGGTCTAATCCAGCATTGGATTTGGGAATAGTAGCAGGTGGAAGAAGGAAAACAAATAGCAGGTCAAAGTTTACTGGTAATGCTTTACTGAAATCTGTTTATCTGTAGTTACTTATTTGCAGATTGCTTAGATATCTGAATAGGTGTCTCTAAATTGGCCATATTAAGTGAAAGTTTAGGTCTATCAATGGACTGGCATCGCATTCAGGGTGACCCTGTCCTTGTTTGTGATTCCTGTGATAGGCTTCTTGTACTGGATAAGTGGTTATTGAAAATGGATGGATGGAAAAATACTTAATAATGTTAAAGGGATGGCATGATCCATCCGTGGGTAGCACTGTTTCGTAACTCCAGTGTTTAGGGTTCACATCACAACTGTACTTTGTTTGCTTTTTTCTCCCCATGTCTACCCACAATCCAAAGGCAAACATCCACACAGCAGACATGATTATACTTTATTTTGCCATTTGCTCAAGTACAGGTACATTGGAATGCGTTTATTTTCACGCAAGTCATACATGTAATGGTAAGACTGGTAAGAGCGGAACTTGGGGCAAGAGTGCGGGATCAGCTGTTAATCCAGGCGACCCCTGCAGCAGCATTGAAGGGGAGGGTGTTCAAGGTCTCATCGGAGGTGTGACTGTTTTGCCGAGGGCAGCATTTGAACTGGCGACCTTCTGATCACAAGTAGAGGCCTAACCGACCGAGCCCCAAACACGCCCCCCAACACACCAGACGCCCACCAGAGGTTGTCCCTGTGACAGGGCAGGAAGCAGCGCTGGTGAGATGACCGGCACCTCAACATGTTGGAACACGACGTTCAGCTGAGACGGGGCGAAGTGTAGAGGCTTGGGGCAAGGGTGGGGTGGGAGGGGGGGGAGTCTGTTTGGCCTGAGAACAGAAGAATAGCATCTTTTCTGTGATAGCTGCTGGGACCTGTGTGGGCTTGACAACCCACATTGTCTGTCTTGTGAGCAACCAGCAGGCTGCGATCTGCTAACCAAGCATCCGGACATGGTTCCCTGACGCAGGCTTTAGCCGGCAACCTGTCTGGGGTCATGATGGCTCGCTGTGGGAAGGGAGCAGCCTCGACGAGTGCAGTGTGGCATTCACCTGGGGACTGTGCCAAGGACCATCCTGGATGCGTCTGCCTGGCATCGGGGGCCTGGCTCAGGAACATTAGATGGCATCCATGTCATTTGCTGGTCCACAAGAGCCTTAATTTTGTGCTGGTAGGACAGCATTTCTGAGTTGTGGGAATACTGTATTTGGACTGGCTGGGTTTCTCAGCCCTTTCATTGTTTTTAATCACGTACCGCTCCGCACATCAACTTCTGATGGGATCCAGGAGTCGTTACCGTCAGAATTGTGTTGTCAGGTGTGCCTCAGGCAAATGCCCCCTATCTTCCAGCTCCTCTCTTTCCTGATGGATCTGTAGCAGATGGATGTTAAGGCAAGGCAACTCGAGCCAGCGTTCAGCTAAGGACACCAGGGCCCTCTGGACCTGGCTTATGCTTCAGGCTCAGAGCCAGGCCTGGGCAGTGCTGGGCCAGTGTAAGCTCTGGTTCCGGCTCAGTCACACTGTGGGGCGGCACACAGCAACGAGATCACATACACCTATATTTACCGATTTATTTTCAGGCTGCCTCTTATTTACGACTCCGGAATCCAGGTTGCAGAAATGCTTTTACAGCAAGTATTACACATGGGAGGTAACAGGATCTCTACCTTGCGTTAGAAGACCTTTCCGGCCTGTGCACATACTTGGCCTCAGACCCTAACGCATATGTGCTCACATGTACATATATTCAAGCAAGAAAACATGTGACTACCCTCACTTGAGACCCTATGTGTTTATTTAATGTGGTCTATACACGTTTGATAGTGTTGCAGTCACCACAACCTCATTGTAGCTGCACAGGGACACAATTTTTTTTATTATTTTTTTTTAACATTAGTGATGTTCTTTAAGTGGTTGAGCATTAGGTTGTACAAGGATTGTGTGACCACTTGAATTAGACTCAAGACTGTGACATTGTAAAATTACATTACTGGCTATATGTAGTGAAACAAGGACCATGTTATGCATCACAAGTGTAATTTAAGAGTCTGGCTTGAGTTCTAGTTGCAGTGGAACCGCAGCTCCAAAGATTGTTTATACAATCCCTTTGGGGAGAACTCCATGGCATCTCCTGGGGCAGGAGTCACACCTCTCTGGCATACCAGCCAGACAAGCCCTGAAGCTTCAAACTCCTCGTTTTTTTGACTAAAAATACTCTAAGCTAACGTTCCTATAATGCGTAAAAAATGTATTCAAGTGATCGTCTTCAGGGGTCTGTCCTCATTGTTATGCTCAAGTCATGATCCAAGTGTTTCTTTTTCAGGCAGGTCTATGTTTTGAAAGACCTTAGGACATCCCAGTTTCAGTAATGTACAAAAATTGGCATGTTGTCATCAGGCTGACCTGAGAATGGATTGTTTGTGGTCATCCTGTCTGTTATAAAGTGGTTTGGCAGTGTGGGAAGCATCGCTCAGGGTCCGCACAGGGCTACCAGCGCCAGTGGACTTGTTCACCAAAGTGCATTGCTGGAGTCGGCCCAGTCCTCCTACAACTGTTACTTGCCCCACCCCCATGCAGACCTGTACCCACCGACTGCTAGATGTGATTGAGCCCTAAGATAGTAAGAAGGGTTAATCCTATTAGCAGGGCAGCAGGTGGGGATGCATCAATCAGACTGGGGCCAGGAGGCACCCTGTTTTTGTCCCCCCCCCATAAAACCCCAAATCTTTACCCTGTTTCCCATGGTATCATTGGTTAGGAGCCAGGACCTTTTAAGGTACAGATACAGGAGAGACAGAAAGATCTCTGATGGGTCAGCTGGCTGCCCACTTCCACCTGGGCATTCTCACCTTGAGCAGCATATAGAGTGGAAAATTTGCGAGTTCTAGTCAGTCCTTCAAAGATGAAAAGTAGTGTAAACACAGCAAGCTCATCGAAGGTTAGGACCTGCTTAAAAATGCATCTCATTTCCTCCTCCTCCAGACTTATGCCACTTGGAACCAGATCTGGTTGTTTCCCTCACTGGTTGCTGTGGAGGCAATAGGTACAGTAAGACAGAGCTGTGTAAATGTCAGTATCTGTGTGTTAAGGGTACTGGGGCAAACCCACTTCTGGAACATGATGCTCTGGTTCAGGATGAGGTTTAGGTCAGCCCAACTCCAGAGCTGGCTGGGTTGGATTTGCTGTTTGGGTGTAATTTGTGTGGAATGATATAGCTGAGATGAAAATGGAAGCTAATGAGATTGTTTCTCTCTCAAATTATTTAGAGAATTAGGCCGGAGCCAGGTGGCATGATGCCTCAGTGTGCGGTTCTGTTGTCTCACACCTCCAGTATAGGGTGTTCAAAACTCTTCAGGTTCCTTCCTCCAAAGATGTGCAATTAGGCTAACTGGCACATCTGAATAGTCTGTTGTGTGTGATTTTCAATTTTTCTGTGTGTATTGGCACTTTTCCACTGCCACGAAGAACCAACCCGTACTTGTGCCGTGCCGTGAACTGGCAGTTCACCATTACAAAATATCTCCCTAGCTATAGCCATGCTAACATGGTCCTGCTTACTATCAGAGCCGATGATGTGACCACATCCAGCTGTTTGGTTTAATTGCACGGAGATACCGGTGTTCTGCGTGTGGATTATCTGAAGGTAATAGCCTATGTTCCATATATTATTCATTATTAGTAGTATCGCGATGGATGCATTCCCAAGCTCAACCTGAACATTTCTAACCTACTTTAAATAAAGTACTATTAAAAACAACTAATCGGAATGGATTCGTAATGCAAATTTACACAAGCTGCTTCCACTAGCGTTTGAAGTTTGCATAACATGGTGATTCTCACAGACATGCTAGTGGACATAGTAAATCACTGTACACCATGTGAACACTAAATAAGTGTACCTTCAGTTTTACACTTAGTACTGCCATTTACCGAACTGACCGTTCTGCAATGGAAAACCAAGGTGAGCTAAATCCGTGCTGTAACTAGTCTCTCTTTGCAGTGCGGCTCGGGAATGGCTTGGTTCTTGTATGCCAGTGGAAAAGCTCCCTCTGTGCCCTGAGATGGACTGGCATCCAATCCGGGGTCTGCCACATTCTTGTGTCCTGTGCTGCCTGGAATATGCTCCTTGGGTAGATCTTAAAAGATAAGCAAGCAACATGGAGACCGGTCATAGTGGGTCATCTGGATTTATACAATATTAAATGTGTTATGTGTTCTTTAAATCTACCAGCAAAAGAGAGTGCCGATGTGAAGATGCAGTCTTCTGCTGCTTTAAATACATTTCCATCCACTTCTTTATTTGTGATGTGATAAATTGTGTAATAGTCTAAACATAGATGGACTCTCATTGTGTAAAGTTTAGGTGAGAGTATTGTTATTAGTACAATCATACTATTACGACAGATTAATAGCTTATCTAATTTAACCTAAAACTAATGGATTATGAGTAATGGTGTTTACTTTTGGGGCAATCAAAAAGTAATATTAGCTTGCTTAGTATTGTCAATTTTGACTGAATGAATGTTAAATTGTTATTGCACTTTTTAAAACACTTATAGCACTTTACAGAAGCAGTGGGGGGCCACTTCAACCACCACCACTGTGTAGCCCCCACCTGGATGATGCAACAGTAGCCTTTCTGCTGCGGTACACTCACCACACAGTAGTTAAGGGACAGGACAGAATTCACTAATTACATACAGGGGATGATTAGGGGGCCAGATTGGAAAGGGGCACAGACTAAGCCAGGGCATCGAGTTACCACCTTTACTCTTTCATAAGATCTGGGCATCTTTTATGGCCTCAGAACCTCGGTTTTACATCTGATCCAAAGGGCTGCACTATTTTTAAAGCAGTGTCCCTGTCACTGCACTGGGGCGTTGGGATCCATGCAGACCACTGGATGGGCTCCCCCTGCTGGCCACACCAATACCTCTTCCAGCAGCATCCCGGCTTTCCTAGTTGGTCTCCCACCCAAATACTGGCCAGGCCCAAACCTGCTTAGCTTCAGATGGGTCTCCTCCTCTGCACTGCAGGCGGCATGGCTGCTGACTTCTGAATTCATTTCGACATGTCGCCTGACGTTGTTATATTTGTTGTAAATGGATTTTTAAAGTTAAAATTAGACTAAATTGGAAGTAAGTACCTTCCCCTTCCTCTCTTGTCACCCCAGACTGAAGATGCTTGGGTCATCATCTCCGGATGTACATGTCACCTGTGAGGAGGGACGGTCTGTGGAGGTCCTACAGTTCGGCAAGCCTCTAGGATACGCCCTCGGCACGGGACATGTGGGCCGGGCCGTTTCAGACCTCTTCACGGAGCAGCGTGCCACAGCTGCCTGTCTTCTGTGAATGTTTTTATTTCTTTTTATAAAAAATAGTTTGTTTTATTATTATTATCATTATTATTATTTTTTTTTGTTATTTTGATTTAATTTCCTTCTCTGACTCTGAAAAGTGGGGCTAGTGTAAGAATACGAGCCTGATCGGGACACATGCACTAGCTGCTTGCACAAGTGACATTTTCATTTTCATATTTATTGCCACTTCGGTTTCAGGTATGTTCTTCTAATTTAGTCTTTTTTATTGCTCAGAGGTACGAAGGCATTCGCTGCGTCGGTATGGCTGGTTTCTTGGGCTGGTTCCAGTGCTGTGGGTCTCGGGGAAGGCCTCGAGTGACAGGAGGAGTGACCCAACACCAGATCCGATTGGGCCTGGTGGTACATTCCTACTTTACTACTATTGGCCAGTACCATAGGCCCTGTTGCACATCCATGCAGCCAATCACATGAGGGGTATCAGTATTAAAACTAACCCAAATTAGCAAAATTGGCATTAAAAAAAAAAGATTAGTGATACTGAGCACCGAGCATTTTGGTTGCATGTTTCTTTTTATTTTTAGATTTGAAATTGATTCATGTTTAAGCTGCCTTTAACAGAATCTTTGTTAATTCCACTTAAATTTGAATGTTTACAAATTGAAAACCCCAAGCAGATTCTGCCAAAGTTGATAGTGTTTCTCAGTTCCAAGGTATGTCAGGAAATCATGTTTTTCTTGGTTGTATTGTATACCTGGACAGTTTTTATTACGCAAGTATTTCAATGTTTTTCTGTTTTTCAAGTTGATATCGAGTGTCACTGAAAAGAACCTCACAACAGTCAGTAATGAGTCAGATGTTATTTTGTTCAATGTACAGTTTAGGCAAATCCTTTTTTTTTTTTTTTTTTTGTTGGCAAATGTATTTTTGAATCTGAACAGCTGCATAACACGAGTGTGTGTGTAAGATAATGGCAGGAAACACGAACCCATATACCTGCCCATAACCAGTCTTGTCTGAGTTGTAGAACAGTCCTTCTGAAGGTGGTTGTGCCAAAAAAAAAAAAAAAAACGTTTCTCGGTGGTTTTACGGTATGTGACACTAGTAATGGGTGAAGTATGTTCTTCATGTCCAAATTTGTTTGACCACACAGAGGTGTCCCTTCATCTGCTGTTGTATGAGTATTTCTGACTGCGCGGTACAAGTTTTATATTTGATTGCTGTTACCAAGGTACATTTATATGAATGGTCTTATTTTTTTCTACTGTGGAGAACACTGTTCTTAGTGTTTATTTCTATTGTCAGAATTCTTTAATTCCTCTAAATGGTACATACATATTGGTATATAATACATGCATTGACAATTCATTTTTATATAGATAAATATTATATACGCATACACGATATAACCTGTCTAAAATAATGCCCCTAAGTTACTGGGGATCACCTGTGCCCTTTTTTTCTTTCAGAAAAGATGAGATGAAAGTGAAGAGAATAGTTGGCAGGTCAGATTCTGGGGTGTGGTGGCTTACAAGTCCTATCTATCTGGTTCCACCGGGAGAGGAAGCCGTATCTCCTGGTCACTCCTGTAAGGGTTTACGTCAACAGAAGCCCCCACAGCTGGCATTCTGCAATGCAGGGTGCGCTTTCCACTGGGTCACCAGACTGGATTGACGTTGTGATTATTATTATTATAGTTTATTAATAATATATTTCTTTAAGGAGAGGTGGAGTAGGTCCAGGTACATGGGCGTGATGAGAGAATTTATTTGCTGGGTTTGCTGCTGTGAATACTGGTCTGCCCCACCTTTCTCTCCCCCAGGGCAGAAGTGAAGCTGTTGTATGTTGTGCCATCATCTGTCAAGTCGACCGTAAGAACCTACGTTTCTCTTGTCATTTTTTTTATTTGATTCCTCATTATGAGCTCCGATCTCCTTTTTTATTTTTTATTTTTTTAATTTCCATTCAGTCAGATGAGTTTTCCTTTTCACAGAATCATCTGTCAACAAGGACCCAAGCTTTATTCTTGTAAGGCATTTTTTCCATGGTACGTACTGTCTGGTGCACCTCAGTCCGTGGTGGTAACCAGATACGTCTGAGGTACTGAAAATGGGCAGTTGGTATGCGTTCACGGTGACATTATAAACTCCTGGGTCGGAGCTCTCTGTTATCCATTTTCATTGGTTCTTACCGGGTTTGTTTACAGATGGAGGTCATGTGATAATGTTCACTCTGACAGGGAGGTTAAAAGCCATGACAACAGCCAGTGATTTTGAGACAGTATTTTCTTTAGACATCAACCATCATAATGTCTTTTCTTTACATGTAAATAAAATGACAATAAAAGGATGTGCTGGATTTCTGAGTGACCCCATTTTATTTCCACTCTCCATGTCTTTATTGTCTTCCTGCAATAGTTGATGCGCTTCATGGTGACGGGTATAGCTGGGGAGTTCCAGCCTTAGGACATTAATTATTGCACTTAGTGGAATTTGTCTGTGTCCATGCCGCTTTTTTGCTAACCTTCATCATTACCATCTCACAAGTTATGTAGCTCTATTGAATATCATAGAGCACTGCCCAGTAGTATCAATAAGACACACAAGGTGTACATCAGTATGTATATTTGACACTTATTGTTCTTGCATACCTGTTTGACTTCATCTTACATTGCCAAAGTACAGTTACAATATTTAAGAACAGAAGTATGGAGAACAATGCCAGTGCCAGTTATCAAGGATGCATCGGTCACATCCTCACCAACGAGAACAATCCCATGATTCACTCCTTCCCAAGTTCGCTCATGGGAGGCAAGTAAGCAAGTACACTCAAGAATACAAGTATGTTCTTTGCGTTCTTGGTATCGATAAACATCGCCGAGCATCTTTTCCTGCAGCCACCTTGAACCAGAATACAATTATGTTGCTATATTTCAGTCCATTTGGACTCATGGACCAGTATGTGCAGTGGTGAAGGGAGTTTGATCTCCTTCCCTTCACTGGCTGGCTGACTCAGTTGGGTGTGACACACGCCCAGTGAGGTGATCCAGTCTGCAGGGCTGCAGTCCAAGCTCGTTCTGCACTATTACGTCTGAGTCACACTGGTCTGAAGATCCGTCTCATTCTTGTTCTCAACTGGACAGTGTCAGCCTGAAAGGAGAAGGTATAGGCAAAGCAGGAAACCAATTGGGCAGATGCACCACGGCATTGTGGGAAAGGTCAGCTAAATTAATTGAAGATTAAATTTCTTGTTTTTTGTCATATGCCTTCTGTTAATTTAAATACACAGTAGTTCATTTCACTGAGCATGATTTTAAGTTTTGTGATAAGGCTGTAGTAATAAATGCAATAGTAAACAATATACTTGCATATTTTTAGTCACATGGGACTGGATTAATATAGGGCAAACAAGTGCAAAGTAAAAGCTGGCCTTGCTGACACGAGGCTCGCATCATAGCCAGTACCATGGGACCCCGGAACTTCTTTCCAAACAGGACCTATGGACTGCAATTGAAGTCGTATCCAATCAGCCCTCCTTACCTGCTGTGTTGCTAATAGTGAATTGGCCGAAGCGGACTAGGTGCCTCGCTCCCATTTAACTCCCATTTAAAAACTAACCGTTTATAAAAAGTCACTCTGTGGTGTTTTTGTTTTCAAGTCAGGGGCGGGAGATGCTTCATACTGCAGTAAAAGCCGTGTTCTCACATGTCTTTACTTCACCGACAGCTGAAGTGAATTAAAGCTGTCAGCAGCGTTTGCAATAACGGCCGGAGCTGGCGGTGGTTCAGGGTTTGGGGGGGGGGGGGCAGCAGAAGCTGGATACTCCGGCGGCCGCTGCACTTTTAGTGTAGCTCAGCTGGCACACCAGGCCGGCGGCCAGCCCCAGGCACGCCTGTTGGACCGTTACTACCCCGCTTTTCTATCAAAAAGCTCTGGAAGATCCATTCGGTTTGCATGGGTAATTACGCCGAGCAGGTAGGTCTGTTGTACTAAGCGTTGTGGTTTTTACCCACACACACCTCGTGTGGTGGGGCCCACTTTAAGGGGATTACTCAGTCAAAACCTGAGGGTAGATGTGACTCATTTATAGGTTTTGCTTTATTCTTCTTGTGTGAAATCTGCTCCTTTTTTTCCATGGAGAAGCTGTAACTGCTGATTACAAACAGATATGTTCAAGTTACTGGAAGATGAGCAGCTGCTGGGCTCTGATCTGACAGTCTGTGGGTACACTACTCCCCCTAGTGACACATCAGGGTCACACTTAAGAGCTATCCATCCAACCAACTTATCCCACTGCTTATCCTGGACTAGGAGAATGCTGGACCCTGACTCAGACAACACAGGCTTCACTACCTAGTTAATTATCAACTTACGCATACCGTAAACTACGAGTACTACTGTAGTAATAGTAGTTTAGCACAGACTACTGGTTGGGAATTGACTTGCCTGAATAAACCTTGTCCCCCTTAACATCTACAGTATAACATCAGTATAACATCATTGGCTTAAAGGACTAATCTGCATGCATAATATAATCACAGTAAATATTAGCAAAACTTAACAGTGTTATACAGTTTAAACTTCAGCTGTGATGCTTGTCTGAATTATCGGTACAGACACGCGAAAGTAACATTTAACTTTATTTCGGCCTTCAAAATTAATAACAACTTATAATAAACATGAAAAACAGACTCAAAATGAATACAAGTGTGTGACCTATTGACAAGTGAATTTTGTAAAAAGGTTATTCTTGTCATGGATTTCTCTTACCTTCCCTGGTCTCACTCATCCTCCGGATGCAGTCTGTACTGAGCACAGGGTCAGTAAGACCTTGGAAAGCAAACCGCATGAATTGATGACGTTTCAGCTGGTTGTTTGTCTCTTTACTGAACTCTAAAGCCCAAACGCAAACATTAATGGAAAGGAATATGATTTTTCTACAACTCAGACTAGAAGTCAGCATGTCACAAGTTCAAGGAAGCTATTCTGTAAAAACTGACACAAAATTTCTGAAGCTCGACAAGGTTGTGGGATGAACTCCCAGGGCTTATACATCATAAAAACAATAATAAAAAAATCGTAACCTTTCTCTATTGTGTCAGATAAAAGTGTCAAACAAATGAATCAAATGCACATCAGTAGTAGATGAAAAACATTACAAATCCTCTGTTACCAAATAAAGTTTGTTTCATTTTTATTATATATAATATAAAATACTGTTTAATTTATTGAGAGCATACTTTGTACAATGAGTGAGCGAGTGACTGAGAGCATAACCCAGCAATTGATAAGGTTACTGTTATGTTTTACTCTAAAAGTGTTTTACACAATATACACATTGCATTACTGACAAAAGAGAAATGCAGATGGTTAGGAGTCTGATACGGCAGGGTTAGTACAGTCACGAGAAAACAACTGATTGAAGGAAATTAAGTGAATGGATTAAAAAATGTTCTTCAGTGCATTTCCTCTTTGATGTTCACAAATCAAAGTGCCGGTTTGGTAGCACGGAGACAATCCCACTCCTCCGAAACATGAGAAAGAACAGTTTTTTTTTTTTTGTTTTTTTTTTTTAACCAATGTCAACACTTTGTAAAGGAATATTTTAAAGTAAAAAAAATAGATATCTCTAAGAAAGAGAATTAAAATCAACTTTTGTCATTTGTCATGTGGGCCATAATGGCTCTCTGTGGTTTTTTTGAGGTACTTCTTGACAAAAAAAAAAAAAATTAAAATAAAATGAATCGATTCATTTTCAGTTTTTCTGTGTTGCAGAATAGCACCATTGAGTTGAACTGGATGACAATGGACCACAGAAGTTCCTGCGCTGTCCGTCCCCACCCACGAGTGGCTCTGTGTTGTTACGTCCTTTTCATACAGACCGCACAGCGACTCACACGCGTCAGCAGGTTCCCTGCTTTCAGTGTCTCCGACTGTGGCTTCCTGTAGGGGTCAGAGGTCAACCGTATAAGCAATAGGAGCTGCTGTCAAAACGAGCAACTGAACCTTTCTGTCACAACTGCTATTTAATCATTACTAATGATTGTATTTTTAACTGGATTTTTTTTTAGTAATCCTACTTTTTTTCCAAACGGCAAAAAAGGTTTTTTTTCTTAGTGACATAGTGTTTTCCTACTGTGGTTTCTTAACTTAAAAACCCACGCTGTCCTACCTGAACATTTCTGAAGCATCTACTGTCGCGAGCCAGAAACTGTAGGAGTTGGCATAGTAGTTACAGGTGCCCCGGCCGTGGCATTCAAGAAAGGGGGCAGTGCGGAACTCCTCCAGGCAGGAGCCAGGGGATGCCAGAGCTTGACCAGAGCCTTCTGCCCCTGCGCTGGTGTGCTGGGAGTCGGAGGGATGGGAAGGAGAAACAACAGGATGATGAACTTCTAGATAATACTGGTTTACACTAGACTGTTTATGCCGTGGAAGATGCTGAGCTTCACTGTCGTCATATTTGTAATAAATAGAGGAGCAGCTGAATAATGCCAGGCACAGGGGGTGTGTACCATCATGAAGGAGTATCCGATCCACAGCAGGCCCCATTTGTCTGGGCATCTTGGCACCCGGATGGTCTGACTGTGCACTGCGATCACCATGGCTGGGGCTTCGCATACCGAGCACCTGGACAAGAACAGGGGTAGGTGAGTGGCAATCAGGAGAGTAATGCGGCAGGGGGTAGTCAGGGGGGTACTGGAGGTCCAAAATATTAAAATGTGGTGGGTTGTAGTCAAGGGGGTTCTGGAGGTCCAACATGTTAAAATTTGGAGATGCCAATTGCCAAAAGTCAGTTGGGGCATTAATGAATCTCTAACTGCATTACCTGCTGATGAAAGGCTTGATGTCCTTGCCGGTGATCGGTGCCATGCTCATGGGCATGGGGTGCGGTGTGGACAGCCAGTAGGAGTAGTCATTACGGGAAGCAAAATTGCAGACATTGTTGATGTCGCAGAACATGTAGGGCATGGTGCTGAATCTGGCCAAGCAGCTACCCGCGGTGCCTGTTGGGGTTGAGTTTATTGGTCAGAGCATGCCTGAGGCTTCATGGTACCTTGGCTTGAGGAGATGTGCTCCTTACCGAGGTCCTGACCATGCGCTCTTTCATTGCCCTGTACATACAGCAGCGAATAGCCATCGTAGATCAAGCTGGTGCCATCTGGGCAAATAGGCACATCCGTGGTCTGACTGTGGCGTGTGATGAGGAACCCGAGGGCAGTAGAGCTCGATCCGGGGGCGCCAGGGAGACCCTGGGGTCCATCTGATCCTGGTGGGCCTGGAGCACCACGTGGACCTTTTGAATAGAAACAGATTATTATGCTGCATTTCATTGACCTAGGAGGTCGGAACTTGAAACTGGGATTGACATCACATACAAGTTAACAGCATTTCTGTACAGCAACTCAGAAAGCCATTTAGCAGTATCAGGGACCCGTTTAAAAAAAATTCTTGCTTATTCGGATAACCTGTCAGATTTAATTTACTCCAGTTTAAATGGCCTTTATCTTTGTTAACTTACATTTAGTCCAGACTACCTTAAATCCGACAAGCTGTCCGCTTAAGCAAGAAATGCTGCTTAATGAAACAGGCCCCAATTCTAGCCTGGTTAACTGTTAGCAATATCAGTGGATGACAAAACATTACGAGGTATTTTGTACATATAAACACCGTAGTAACAAGTCCACAGATAGTGCTCAAACAGTACTGTGTGTACGACTGATTTAATGAGCCACAAATAAGACATAAGTGCTAATAAACAGTATAAAACTACAGCTTTAACTTCTGTTGATAAAGGGTGCAGCCATCTTGAATTCTGAGCTCTGATTTCACAAGGCAGAATTCTGATTTTAGGGGGCATTCCAGTTGAAATTTCCGACTAGGAATTTATGGGTTATGGAACGCAGCATGTGCCTCGACACCCTTGGGTGATGCTATATGTGGAGATCCCCAGTATTTTTGCTACAGGTAGGCTGCTTAAGCCTCACTAAAGGCTCCTTTTAGAGCAAGAGGATATGGAAGTAAGATGTGCAGGATTGGAAGCCTAATCCTCTTACCATATTCGCCCATTGGTCCAGAATCTCCTTTGCGTCCTGGGGGTCCAGTGAACCCTGAAGGACCATTAGGGCCAGGATCCCCTATGATTCCAGGTGGACCTGAAGCAGTACCAGAGAACTGGTGAGATGGAAGACCTGGAGGATCTTGGGAAGCTGGATGAGATCGACAGCCTTCCCTGCGTCTGCCAATGCCACCTACCTTGGGGACCAGGTCGACCTGGCTGTCCAGGGGGTCCACCAATCCCTGGAAAGCCAGGGGGACCAGGAGGGCCTTGTTCCCCTTTCATAAATGGGGGTGGGATACCATAGGCAGGGGAACCTGGAGGTCCTGAAAGAAAGAAAAAGGGGATATAAAATACCTCAAGTTTGCCTGAAAGGAGTGACACTGTTCTGTGTGGTTCTTCACTCCTTAGGAACAATTCCAGCTACAAAATGGGCCTTTTTTGTGAAATTACCTGGGGGACCAGCATCACCGGGCTCTCCATTGGGACCTGGAAAACCAGGCCTGCCTGGGTCGCCTTTTGGGCCTGTGACACAAAAACACCAATAAGGTTAAACGTCAGAACATTTCCCGCCATTACTTAGGTATGCTCAGGTGCATTTCACACATTAGTCAGTTGTCAGCTGCAACCGAGCAGACTTTTATTAGCCCTTTATGGTAATAAATTTGATAGTCAAAGTCATACAACAGATGGACCAATCCTTGGCTGAAGTGAATAATTGCTCTAATCAAAAGGCTTGGCCTAGGTGAGCCTGCAGACCAATCGTTCAGACCAATCAGCAGGATTGGTCGAGACCGATTTCTACCCTTATCAGCATTCTCAGCTATGGTGTGCTGTTGTGGTAGTAAGCTAGTCCCTGCTTGTGCCCCCAGACGGCCTGGGGCCATATTTTGTTGTTTAAAAGCACAGAGAAGATGTGTCACTGGAGTAAGACTGACCTGGAAGGCCTCGTTCTCCAGGGGAACCCAGATCTCCCTTTGACCCAGTGGTCCCACGAATTCCAGTAGAACCCTGGTCACATAGAGAATGAGTCAGTTGAAGACTTTGGGGGACATGTTCTCTAAATCAGTCCTGGACCAGTGTGATTTTGGCTAAGACTCTTTGCTGGCACATCGTACCCGTTCCATCCGTGGCACTTAGCAAAAGGGAGAAATACTACTTATATTCTTACTAATAAATACTTATTCAGCATATGGATGAGAATCACGAATAAACACCGGATGCAGCACATTCACTAATATGCACACCACATTAATATTAATGGATTATAGCATATATCCTACCGGAGTCCCTTGGGGTCCAAGCTCGCCCTTCTCTCCATCCGTACCAGGTCGACCATGGAAACCAGGGGAGCCCTTTTCCCCTTTTATTCCACCTCCACCAGGAGGACCAGGAGGTCCTTCTGGGCCAGAAAGACCTTTCCACACACACACACACACACACACACACACGTTTGTATTCATATCTCTGTGGGGACCACAACCCTAATCTCAACAGTGACAACCGTAACCCCTACCCAGCCCTATCCTTTACCTTAAGTAATCAAACAAATACTTCTTTTTACATTTTACTTTTTGATTGTAGTCATAGATTTTTATAAAGCTGGGTCTCCTTGACCGCTGAAAACGACGGTCCCCACAATGTCAAAATAACAGGTTTTTATCATTTTGTGGGCACGTTTGATCCCCACAATGTAATATATATATGACACATACACATAAACACAGACATATAAATTTTGGGGTTAAGGGTTAATACCACCTGCCTAGGGTCATATTACAGAGAGACCTCTTCAGGGAGACTTACAACATTAAGAGAACGATGTTGCATATTGTAGATATTAACACGTAAATTTTAAAAAGCATTAAACTTAAATGGGTCCATCGGTTTCCACTCCAGGGTTTTCAGGTGCTGGGAAATTATTCAAATTACTTTCAAGCATTATATTATTAAAAATGCCTCCCAGCTATACCATCAGTACTTTATTTCAGTACATGCACCAAACAATACTGAGTTATTATCATTATAGCATTAAGTGAAATGAATGTGTATAGATAAATAAAATACATTAGATCTTTCTTTTTGAGAACTACTGTGACCCTGTACTGGAAATGTATTCAACATGGATGGATGGATGGATATAATTGTTTCTGATATATAAAAACAATACTGTAGTAATAAAACATGCATTCGTAAAGATATGAGCACTTAATTAAAGTATATGAATCTGTGTATGTTGTGAAGTGTTTTTTGAATAATTACTTCCAAAAGTATTAATATTCAGGATGGATATATGGCAGATGTTGGAAATGGCCATGAATGGGTTGGAAGAGATGTGTATAATCCAAAAAGGGAATGCCAGGAGAGTCTAAGCTGGAGGACCTAGGTTTAAAAGGTTGACGGGGATCCGCATTGCCCACACAGAAGAGCCAGGGAGGGGGATGAAGCTCGGGTGTAGGTTTGAAATGAGATGCAGGGTTACGACTGTGTTGGAATTAAGCTCAGCAGCTGAAGGACATGTTCTCCACACCCACAGTAGCACTCTAGGACAGAACCATTACTCAGCTCTGAGGTCACCTTCCTATGAGCGTGGAGCCCGCTGTCCTTTACGGAAGATCTTGAGACAAGCCAGACCTCCGGACAGCATTGAGCAGAGGTGGAGATAAAGTTTTCCTTCAGAGAATCTGTGCTGAAGCCATTCTGCTGATAGCTGTAATACAGCTGGCCTGGTGCTTTAAATACCACGATGGGGAAGCAGTATAAGATTTGTTTTACAACTGTTTACTGGCTGTTTACTGTACATGTCGCAATCTCTCTTGGCTTCACAATGAGCATGATACGAGAAGATGGCTGGAGGCTCTATTTAAAAGCCACGTAACATCGAAATAACTTTAAATACAGCCACACTTTCAACAGCTGATACTTAAAGAGCCAGGAATAAATCAACATCCTTCTGCTGCCCACATATTACTGAGAAGTATTGTAGGGTTATGCTACTCTAGTTATTTGACTGACATTAACGAATAACCTACTGAGGTAACTGGCAAAGGGCATAAAGGTGAACATTTTAGCAGCTTTAAGAGTAATTGCAGATATCACAAAACAAGCAGAGTTTTCTGTTACTGAAACAATAGCTCTCTCCTCCTTAAAGCACAGTTAATATTGCACATAAAATAATTTGAAAATACTTCATGCAATTAAGTGATTTGTCCGTATAGGACAAGTTACCCAAACAAGTGATTCTGTCATGTAAATAGGTACTTATATATTACGGACCGCAAAATGTCTGCTTGGAACCCTAACATTTTTTTTAGCTTTGTCAGGAACTGACACTGGCTTAATCATCAACAGGGTCTGAACAAACACGACAGGCTCTGTTCTGAATTCTGAATGGATCCACAACAGCTTAATTTCATTCGAGGAACAAAGCAGAATCATTAAAAACTCAGGGGTAGTCCTGACCTGTAGGGCCTGGCAGAGTCGCACGTCATCAACACGAGTTGCAGGGAACGAGGGGGCCGTGCCACAATGGGCCCCAGCCACGAGACGGACAAAGTGGAAGCAAAAGTCACAGATTATACCACTGCTGTGCTCCGAATCGCACCTGGGCTCCAGTTAGTCATCAGTACAGCGGAAGCCGGCCAGTGCTGGCACATTCAGTTGACCCTAGACCATAGTCATTCCTGGTTAGGGTTTCAAGAAGCAGTGCATATCACTGCTCTTCTTTTCATTCATAAATATTATAAGACCAGCCTCAGTAACATCTTTGTTATTTTTATTCAATTTTATAGACAGTCGAGGTATCCATCTAGAACTGGAAAATATGCCCCATCTACCGGGCACCATGTTCTGTCTTTCACAGTAGGCTTTCAGCTGGTGCTGTACTGGTAAGTGCAGATTGGAGTGTAACTGTGAAAAGTCTGGTGCTCATTAATATATTTACAAAGTGTCCATGCAACAAAATTCAGCTGAGGGAGGATCTGGTACATTCCTATACTGTATATATGTACACACACACACACACACACACACACACACACTATAAAAATCCTTGCTTATGTACTTTCTGTTCTACTGGATGCTTGCTTTTAACATCTCTCATGGAATTCAAACACAACGTGGTTTTCTTTTACCGGCAAACCACGTTTAGCTTCAGAATGGAACAACCTTCAGACATGCTTGTCTTTCAGGACTTTGACTTGATCCTCGCTCAGGTGTTCGACATGATTGTGAGTGAAGCATAAATGGAAACATGGTTGTTACCCTGCATGAAGACCTGATGAATGGGAACACGCAAGTAAACTAAGATGGCTGTCACAACAAGTGAAAGGCGGGGATGCATGGTGATGAAAGGTAGAAGAGTTTGTGACCATGAAGTGGAAAAGGTTTTTGGGATATTCTGATATAGAAGGAGCATCATGAATGGGCCAAAATGACCGCTGGGACAAAAAAATATAACATGTCTACATACAGCAAAGATGGCTACAAAGACCAGCAAAAGTCAAGCCAAGAAATGGTTTTTGTGATGAGTGAGGAGCAATGGAACCAGAATGCCTAAGATGGCACCTAAAGGGAAAGGGGTGACAACACACAGACACTATGTGGGACACTCCATGCTCTTGGACCCAGATTGGACAGTGACACATGACAATGAGGGTGAGGGTGTACGGGCTTTGTGATGAGATCATGACATTCGGTGCTCAGAATGCATGCCAGTGATTGGAATGCGTGTGCTCACGATCAGTGTGGATTTTTAAAGGACCCCAGGCGAAATCACTCAAATGCCGATAACATTCTTGGACAATTATCGTATCACCTTGCTTCCTGGTTTTTGCCATATTACATAATAGAAAATTACAACTCCATTACTAAACAATTTAAATGTGGACCATATGCAAGCCCCATTCAAAATCTTTACTTGGATAATATTCTCCATGCCTATGTTAGTATAAAGACTGGCAAATAAATCATTGAACTTATGTGGGAAAACCAGGAAATAAGTGGATATATTGCTGTTTTGCAACTCTTTTCTGGACTTACCGGGTCGTCCTGGAGGGCCTGGGAAACCTTGGTCACCTGGGGGCCCATGCAAAGGATGTCCAGGAGGCCCTGAGGGCCCAGGGCTACCAAGAAGGCCAGGTGGGCCGGGGTTTCCTAAGTCACCCTTCTGTCCCCGAATTCCGGGGGGTCCTGCAGGACCAGGCAGACCAGGATCTCCCTTTGGACCTTAAAGGGATGAGACATATGGGTTTGCTTTAGGTCAACAGACACATCTGTGTGAGCACAAAAAGATGGGCCCTTAGTGGCTAGTGAAGATCTTATGCTATTAGGTGGGCTCTCATTAACTGCTAAACTCTGCATCGCATGTAACGAGCAGCAATACTAGTTTCAGCATTTGCTGGCAGCTTTCTCCATTGAGAAACTAAGTTGAGCAAATAGCTATGGTTACAGGTTGCAAAACCTGAACACTGTGGTCAAGGGGACATGGAGAATAGCATAAGGACAGTACCTGATAACCCTGGAAGGCCTGGTTGCCCAGGGGTGCCAAAACCAGGTTCACCTACAACAGAAGGGAACATTGGCGAGAGGTATCTTCTAGTCTGTCCATGCAGAGATCATTTTTTGAGACCATAAAATTAATAAACAACTTCACAAAAGGAAAAGCATCTGACTTAAGTTTAGGTTCATGTTGATCATTGTTCTCCCTCATAAGACACACTCCATTTTTCCACCCATGTTGCAGCCTCTCGAACCTGGTTCTCCCTTCTCTCCTGGTGGCCCAGGAATGCCATCACGTCCTGCCAGACCCTTCTCTCCAGGTGATCCCTGGGGCCCAGGGAAGCCTACTGGTCCAGGTTGACCTGGAGGTCCAGGAATTCCTTGTCGTCCAAAGGGGCCTGGCAGTCCTTTAGGCCCAGGTATACCTGGTGGTCCTGGAAGAAGAGACCATTAAATTCATGTAAATGCAAAGGTAACATGGTGACAGCCAGTAATAATGGCATCAGCATACACAGGTGTGACTCTCCAAAAGGAGATGTACCTTGGAATCCAGGAGGTCCAGGATCACCCTTTGGTCCTTGGGTACCAGGTAAACCTTGGAGACCTGCTATACCAGGTTGGCCTTTGAGTCCAGGGTTCCCAGATAAACCAGGTCGTCCAGGGTCACCCTGGGAGATTCAAGGGAGAGGAAAAAGGTTGCAAAACAACACAACCATTTCAGATAGACACTAACAGAAAAGGACATTGTGATGAGAACTTGGTACTACAATCATAAAAACGATTTTGTGAGAGGCTAAAAGTCTGAGTTTGTTATTTCTTATACGACTGCCAAATAGAACAGCATTTTAAATTTCAGGTAACAATTGAATAATTGAAAAGTGAATTGCATAGTTAAGTTTTAGAGTTGCCATATCATGCACGGCATTTTTGAAAAGTTGTGTTTAGCTTTATTTATGAACAATGTGATGTCACCTGAGAAGCAAAAAACGATTGATCCCCAGTCCAGATCCGGCATCAGCACATGTTTTTCATGACATATTCATTTTCTAATTAGTTGCTAGGATACACTCACTCCTATAAATGGTTGCAGGTGCTATGTCAGTACCTTGGGTCCTGGGTTGCCTGGACTGCCAAACGCCAGGAGACCTGGCTCACCCTTGGCGCCTGGGAGTCCAAACTTTCCTGGCTGACCCGGCTGGCCAGGGCGACCTGGCTGTCCTAGATTTCCCTTCTGCCCAGGTGGACCTGAGATGAAGGGTGAAATATCTAGGTGAAATATACATGAAACTTATCTTGGTATGTCCTATCAACACAGGTATTGTTAAGGAGCAGAACCTGTTTTGAGGAACACTTTTGATAGACATTATTAGGCCCGTCTGAATATGTAATATAATATAATAAAAGAGAATAAATAAGAAAACAGGAAACAAAGTACATGTCTTATCCCTATTAAGCCATGGTTTTAGCTATCTACCTAATTTTAGATTAAATTATAGGCTGAACTTAATTCTTTACAGTAACAAACAGAGGTGGACATTTCAGGTCCAGAAAGTAAAAATCCAAACCAGGATTTTGTTTCACTTACCCAGTTTAGTATAAAGAGTCACAGTCACAGAGTACACAACTGGTTGGTTGAAACAAAATTCTGGTTTGGATTTTTACTTTCTGGACCTGAAATGTCCGCCTCTGGTAACAAATGTGGCTTTTCCACAGAAATAGATTCCGGTAGGGTTTCTTGTAAAACTTAAGCTATATATTTACTGAATAAAACCAGCAAGCTCCACACAGAACGCAGAGTGAGAGGGCTAAGGCTGAACAAGGACTGCATGAGTATGGAAAAACTGGTGTCTTGCACTGACCTGGCAATCCCATGTCACCCATGTTACCCTTAGCCCCAGGCGGTCCTGGAGGACCTTGTTGACCTGGAAACCCAGGATCTCCACTTGGACCTGAGCATCGACAAAGTGGTGAGTTCTTGGAGCTTGTCAGCTTTGCTACATTATGGATTGCATTGCGGACAGAGAGTTTGTCAGTATGGGGTATCTTATCTTATATAGGATTGTTACCTGGTCCTCCCGGTAATCCTGGCAGCCCATCTCTCCCTGGTGGACCTGGATCTCCTGATAGACCAGAGACACCCTTCTGGCCTGGCAGCCCGTTAGCACCTAAATGTAGGCAGACGCACATTAATCAGCTCTGAACTGTGGCTTAAAGACCGTCTCAGTGATTCTCCTTGAAAATAAGTTAATGTAACAGAGCGAGGCGATACTGAGCAACACTCACCCGGTTGACCCCGCTCTCCCTTTATTCCCTTAAGTGAGGCAGGGGGTACGTCTGGGCCAGGGGGACCAGGCAGACCAGGTTGACCCTTGTCCCCCTTTGCCCCTGGAAATCCTCCAACTCCCGGCAGTCCAGGTAAACCGTCATCACCTATGTGAGAGCAGAGTGTGTTTTGGTTTCCTGTGCTCAAAACTGCAGACGTGACATGATGTCTTCAATAAATCAGAGATGTACTGTGACGTCCAAAAGTTAGAAATTTGGCAAACACATTGACTTTTGATTTTCCACCGAATAAAAAACAATGTAACGTTATTCCAGTGCTGACTAGTGTCATGCCGGCACCAGTGATCGATCAATCAAAATGACGGATGGCTTTCAGATCTTTCTGTCTTAGTTAAAAATATTCCATCAATTGCGGAAAATATTCAGTTAACACGACCTCTAATCCTGGCCCACTAGCTTAACTTTCTAAAGCCCTGATTGAGAATTCAGAAAAGCCCAGGAACTAGCGACACGATCTGAATGAATACTCAGCAATTGCACTGGTGCATGCATGCTTTGTTGTACTCATAGGGACCTACAGCATGGGGCTTGCTGCAGCAATTGATTGATTTCAGAGAAGTATAAAATGTAGATGTGCATTCTGTGCTTCCATTATTTTGAAGCCGGAATTCCCGATACTTTTTAGCAGTGGGAAATTTGGAGGCGTACATTCTTCATGAAAAATGCTGATACTTCCCAGTTAACTGAACTTCGTTTCGGAAGCACCGTTCTTCCTAACCAAAAAAGTAACCTAAAACCCTGATAGATGTATTGTGTTACCTTTTGGCCCAAGGGGTCCTGAGGAACCGGGGATACCTGGTTGGCCCTGGGGCCCAGGGGTTCCCATGGGACCCATCTCGCCCTTTTGGCCTGCAAGGATTCAAGGGACAAACATACATTTCATATGATGTCAATGTTCCACTTAAAAGAGTGGAAGTGGAAGTTAGGGTGGATAAATGATCAGAAGGCCTAGCTCACCAGGTGACCCAGGTTGACCGTCACGGCCTACTGGCCCAGGAGGACCAGCGGGACCAGGTGCTCCAGGGAAGCCAGGCGGTCCAGAGTAGCCTCTATCTCCTGCTGGTCCTGGGAGGCTTAATCCACGGGGACCAGGAACGCCCTTATCACCTTGCAGACCAGGCGCACCTGTAATAGTCAGGAATCGAGGCTTTTAGGAAGCTTAGATCTCCTGTCAGATTCCATTCCACGCAGTCTAAGGGCTTGGAGGCATGGAGGGAACTGCCAGTACAAAACTAAACATGTCAATAATCACCCTTCAGTCCTATATTCAAAGGCTCTATTCAGTCAGGGAATATAAAAATTGATACTAGCATATGGTCACTGTGTCAAGAAGGCGACCTGTAGCAAGCTTATAACAAGCGGGGCCCCGAAGCCCCTGAACAGGAATTAGTAGCTGGGTGGCAGTGAAACGCATCTCTGTGGTGGATCAGAGCTGGTCATGCATATGAGCTCATGTCATTCTCAACATAAAACCGAGACACCATCATATATGTGATTGCAAAAATGACGCACATGATCATTCATGTCAGTGACATCAAGATCTCCCACATGACAAGTGCTTATGTAACAATTCTTCCATTAACGTAACTCTTCATTCATATTAACATTCAGATATTCAAACAACAAAACGACAATGAAATGTTCAGGGTGCAATGAGTAATGAGGGACTAACCAGGAGGGCCCATAAGTCCTTGAGGCCCAGGGCGACCTGGAGGCCCCGGTTCTCCATATCCAGGGGTCCCTGGGGGTCCTGTATGTCCTGGTTGGCCAGTATGGCCTGGGTCACCTGTGAGAGGTATGATTGAAAACTATCAGCTTACAGCTTAGCGTGTCAGTACATAGAAACACTTAAGTCAAATGTTTCTGCTCTTTTTAACAGTTCATTACAGGTCATGGGAGTTTTACTTACACAAAAGGGCAGAGCAAGAAATGATTAGTTCAGAGATATAACCAGACTGTAGAGGAGGTGAGTCCAAGCAACTAGAGGAGGCAGTACCAACCAATCAGATGTCTTGGTCACCAAAGTACATCATACCTTTGGGTCCTGGAAGGCCATCTAAACCTGGAAGTCCAGGTGACCCAGGGATCCCTGGGAATCCGGGGTCACCCTTGCTCCCAGGGAGCCCCTTACTGCCTGGGAATCCTGGCGGCCCAAGGGGACCTGGCATACCGACTCCTGGATCTCCCTGTAAAAGGCAGAAAGACACAGAAAGTCTAGGATCACTTGCTTAATTCAGCAAAAATATTGCAAATGTATTGGTTTGTATGTATATAACTAAAATCATTATTTTATTCATTTGCTCACACACACACAGACAGACAGACATATATACAGTACTGTGCAAAAGTCTTAGGCAGCCAAAAAAAAAAAATATGTTTAAATAACTGTCATGTTGGTGTAAAACTATGCTGTTACGTCTAGCAAAGTGTGTCAGCTTAGCCATTTCAAAACCTCTGCAAAAATTCCATCCATCCATCCATTTTCCAAACTGCTTATCCTACTGGGTCGCGGGGGGTCCGGAGCCTATCCCAGAAGCAATGGGCACGAGGCAGGGAACAACCCAGGATGGGGGGCCAGCCCATCGCACTTTGCTAAAATAACCCTATTATTTCCAGCAACCATACAATACACCTGTGTACTTTTTGACCTGACCTCTAGCCCACCTCATATATCTATTCAATATCTCGTTCACTTTTTTAACTATCCATCCATCCATCCATTTTCCAAGCCGCTTATCCTACTGGGTCGCGGGGGGTCCGGAGCCTATCCCGGAAGCAATGGGCATGAGGCAGGAAACAACCCAGGATGGGGGGCCAGCCCATCGCAGAGCACACTCACACACCATTCACTCACACATGCACACCTACGGGCAATTTAGCAAGTCCAATTAGGCTCAGCATGTCTTTGGACTGTGGGGGGAAACCGGAGTACCCGGAGGAAACCCCATGACGACATGGGGAGAACATGCAAACTCCGCACACATGTGACCCAGGCGGAGACTCGAATCTGGGACCCAGAGGTGTGAGGCAACAGTGCTAACCACTGCACCACCATGCAGTGCTACTTTTATATGTTCTTATGTTAAATTATATTTTTTTGTTCTAAGAAAATGTGCACTTACTCACTTACTACCCAGATAAATAGCCAAAGTAGATAAATAGTCAAAAAATAGACTTGATAAAAGGAAAATGTCTGTGCGGAGGATATGGGCAGATGTGTTAAACATGGCTCGTCAATGGAGTTTGCTATGAAACCAATAAATTTGTACCATTTTCACAGAATTCAGAAAGCGCCCCAACACTTTCTGTGAGCACTGTACATAATTTTCAATATGAGACATATTGTTTATGGCTCTCCACATTAATTTGACGCTACCTAAGATTCCACTGCACTGATGAGCTCCTCTCTCTTACCTTGGGCCCAGGTTTGCCCGGTGGACCAGTAGGGCCATCCAGACCAGGACGTCCTGAAATCCCAGGTGAACCGGGAAGTCCAGGTTCACCATGGGATCCTGGAGGAAACAAAAGTAATGTTTTTAGAAAAACAACAGTATCAGTTTTTACCTCTATTGGGTGAGGCATCACAGGCTCATCTCCACCTATCCAGGCTCTTACCTTTATCTCCTGGAAGGCCAGGCAGCCCAATACCTGGAGGTCCAGGGTCTCCTTTCGGCCCGGGCAATCCTGAGAATCCAGGTTCCCCAAGCCGCCCCGGCAGGCCTAGATAATCATGTTAAATATTCAGATAATATCCCACTGTCTGACTGTGGAATTACTGAGTTCACATCACTTACCTGGGGGCCCGGGGGGTCCAGTATCTCCAGTTTCACCACTGGGACCAGTATCTCCCTTTATTGCCACAGTTTTGCCGGGTTCACCTTTCGGGCCTGTGTTCAGAGGTACGCACAGCAGCACATCCTTGAACTTTCTACCATTCTCTAGTAGATTGGTATATAATGTTTACACATGCAGTTCATGGGAAGTTGTATGCGTCTCACCTGGAGCACCAGTGCTTCCTGATTGGCCAGATACACCCTGAGCACCTTTTGGACCAGGCTGACCTTGTGGTCCAATTCCTGGTGGTCCTGGAGGCCCAGGATCTCCTGGGAGACCTGAAATTCCAGGCAGTCCAGGCGGCCCCTGGTCACCTTTAATGTGTGCAGACCCCTGCAGGGAAAACTCACTTTGTCAGGTGCCTAATTAATTAATAAACACCGCTCTTTATTTTCAGACATCGAGCAGAAACCTTCTGCTACTCACAGGATGTCCCTTTGGTCCAGGTGGGCCAGGGACCCCGTCACGGCCAGGTTTACCATCACTGCCGGGTAACCCAGGTAGACCAGGGAAGCCAGGGTCACCTTTGTCCCCCTTCATCCCATCAAGAAAGTTGACTTCTCCTGGCTCACCTTTCTGCCCTGGGATCCCCAAATTACCCATCGGGCCTTGTGGACCCTTTGGTACAGAGACAAGGTTTACCATGAAGGATCTTTGGTTCTTGTGCATTGGAAAATGGCAGAATGAGAAATTCACCTGACACCTGACAAGTATTGTCTACACTGGAACGTCAGTAGAATGCGAGGAACACAGTGGTTAAGGAAAATAGATATGGGACCAAAATGTCACATGTTCAAATCTTAAGCTAAAACTACAACATCTGTTGTGTTCTTACTGGTGGTCCTGTCCATCCAGGTGGTCCTGGAAACCCTGCTTCACCTTTGGGACCATTGAAGCCTGGCGGACCTGAAGGACAAGGAATAGATACCTTGCACTGAGCTTACATAAAGCTGGGAAGGACTTTCTGAATATAAATGATTCAATAAGTGTTATATGTCAAATAGTCTTGCCTGGAAATCCTGGAGGACCAGGTGGCCCTGGGGGGCCTATTTTTGAGATTCCTTCAGAAATGCAGTTCAGACATGTCTCCCCTTTTTCACCTGAAAGAGAGCACAACTTGTCTCAAGAACTCACTAAAAATAGGATGTTTTTAAGGACGCGTTGAAGGCACTGTGCTAACCTTTCTGGCCGACTTCTCCCGGAAAGCCAGGTGCACCTTGATTCCCTGGCAGCCCTGCAGGTCCTTCAATGCATTGTCCACCATTGAATGTCTCTCCTGGGCGCCCTGGTGGTCCCTGTGGACCTTGGGGACCTGGTTGTCCAGGCCTGCCAGGGAAACCTGGCAGTGAGATGCCTGGATCGCCTTCATCACCTTTCTCTCCCCGCGGTCCAGGAAAACCAGGCTTGCCAGGCTGCCCTGGATACCCAATACCTGGACACAGCAGAGAGGCCAAAAGTGTGACAAATACATAGTGTTAATGTGATTAGAAACTCACAGCTCCCCCACACAACAGATGATACTAATCGGAGACTGAGCATGAATTCAGACTCTCAAACACCTCAAGATATTATGTTACCCACCTGGCTCCCCTGGTGGTCCAGGAGGTCCAGTTGGACCTGCAGAGTAGTACCAGCAAACAATCATGTTATTACATTATTGACCAAAATAAAAATCATTCTGTGATTGCACTCCTTTCTGACAGCATGGGATGTAACTGAACTTTTAAATGTCGTATACCTTGACGGCCATGGTCTCCTTTCTGTCCTGGGAATCCCGGGACACCTGGATTACCTTTCGGCCCGGGTCCCAAAACACCTTTTCCATTAATCACCTATAACAGTCCATTAAATTATTAATAGTGTAGCTATTATCCAAAATCTATACACCTGTCCCATATTAAATATATGCTTTATTGAATGCAAATTAAAGCAAATCATTTTTGAACTTGCTCAGTTAAAAAGTTAAATTGCATACATGTATCTAATGCAGTGATTCCCAACCCGTGGGTTGCGACCTAAATTTGGCTCGTGGTAAGTTCTGAAAAGGTCATGAGGCAGAGTTGGAAATATAAGCATTTTAAAGCCAGCAAGCTCCTATGCTGATCCACAATCAGATTTCCCAGCCCCAATCCTACAATTAACCTGTATAAATGGGTCTAGGGTTTGCAACTGCTTAGCGCAAAACTAGTGAACACTCAGCCAATCCAAAAAGCCAAACCACAGATGCTTAATTTAAAATTCACTGGCACATCCAATCAGATTTGTGATAGGCATTGATTGGCAAAAATTGCAAAGTCCCCTGGGTACTTGCTGTGTTAATTTAAACCTATTCTTGATATAGGGTTGCAACTGAGCTGGCATGGTAAAATTTGGGTCATGATGTAACAAGGTTGAGAATCACTGACCTAGTGTAAGTAACAGGTCACCTTTTCCCCAGCACTTCTGTGCCGGTCGCTAACTCAAACATCATGCCAAATTCTGACAATCTCATGGATTTTCTGAAAGCCAGGCTGCTTACTTCAGAATTCATTTAGTTGGATAATATATATAAAAACTCTGGAAACATACTATTCCAGGAGGTCCTGGGGTTCCACGTTCACCTTTTTCACCCTAAGAAATGTATTAAAAAAAAACAGTCATTACAGTTACCCATAATACACAGATACAAAGAGAAATTTCTGGATTTCTGGAATAAATTTCTGTAAATACCATGTCTATAAGGATCTATGAACACATTCATAACACATTATGAGGCATTTATAAAGCATTACAAACACTGCTATAAATATTTATAAAAGGCATAACACATCATAGCCATGTTTATTATGCATTATGAATGCTTTATGAAGCTACTGGGACAACTCATAATGCAGTTCAAAGCATTAATCCTTTTATCAACCATTATAATGCATTATGAAGGAATACATAGAGCATTATAGAGCTTCATTGGAGCTTATGAATAATTATAATAAATGCTATAATGCCTTATGACTGTCAATAGAAGATGCTGTAATGCTTTAGTAATACTTATACTAACCATTATTGTGCATTATGAAGGTATGTATGTAGATGACAGCTTCAACTAGACCGTTACCAAAAGTTCCTATGCAAGAACCAAGGAAAACAAATCCAAAACTTGCCCTTAGACCATGTTGCCCTGGAAGACCTGGATCACCTGGTTCTCCTTTCAGACCCTGTAATGGCCAGAAAGGATTGGAAGGGTGAGATTTATTGAGATATAAAAAAATTATAAGTAGAATAAGATGGAGCAAGGAGTTTGTTCAACATCAATATGAGAAGATGACACTGTTATTATGACCAAAAGAAAATTGCAGACAGGCTATTTAACAGCTTCTCTAAACTAAAAGGGGACATGACTCATTCTCTGAACTGAATGTATCCTAAGATATGTAAGCATAAAACCCATGGGACAGACTGACTCCTGAACTGAATGTTCTCACCGGGAAGCCAGGCGATCCTGGTTCTCCATCTTTGCCTGGTTTGCCCTGTGAGGAAGGAAAGAGAACAAATCACACCTATGAGAAAGAGGTTTTCAGTCAGCCACTCAGCTTTCTGTCAGCACTGTCCACAGGCTAATGTCTCATTTCCTCCAATCACACATCCGCCAACTGCTGACAAATTATTTTATCAATGTAAAACTGGTGCTTGGTCTGACCATGTTACATTCAATGGCTCTGAATGCAACTTGCATAGGGGTGTAACAATGCACCATGGCATGATTTTTCACGATTAAAAAATATGACAATTCACACTGTAGCGGTGGTAACAATGTACTGCGATACATCATCTCAGTATTGCTCTGACATTTTACTTTTGCATTTTGCACTGAAGTCTACAGAACAAGGAAAAAAACGCAAGAAAAAATATATGATTTTTATGACTCTTTTTTGTAAATGAAGGAATAAGAATGAATAAATAAAAACTGTGACATCTTACATTGTTTTCAGTCGTACACATTATTTAAATAAGCACTTTAAAGTGAGTATGTATATTAAAGTGAGATTTTTGTTTTCAGTGTCATTTTGTTGAATATATTGTGAGTGTATCGAACCACGATCCCTGAATAGTCTATTGAACCAAACCGAATAGTGAGTAGACTGTATGGTTAAACTCCTAACTTGCATGGTGCATGGTGAGTCCCTTCTAAGTGAACTCAAAGTAAGTGTACATGTAAATGCAGATGAATTCCACGTGTATTCAATGATTGCTAACCCTCTTACCTTCCTGGACTGCGCAGTTTGTTTCGAGATGGTGTTGTGAGTACGAAAGGCAAAAAAAAAAAAAACTACTAACAGTACAAAAAGTTTGCCAGAGTGTGGCGCTGCTGAGCTTAAACTGTATGGGTGTCTTTAAAGCACTTTTGCCATGAAGAATCATGAAGAACCGCAGGTACCTTTGAAGCCCACCATCTTATGTGATGACCTGATCTTACTCACCCTCTTGCCTGAATCTCCGGGTTCCCCCTTCTCACCCTTCTGTCCTCCTGCTGGACCCTGAAGACACGAAAGATATCAGTGACACAATGGACCTTGCATCTCAGACTTGATTTACAGGAAGTTTTCTTAATGACAACACAGAATATACAGTAACAGAACCTGTCATTTTCAACTTTTCATTCATATTTAAGAACAATGTTAGTTTTCTGTGGTAAAACCTTCAGAGAAATGCACCCACACAAATTTTGGTATATGAAAATAAACTGGAAAAAGGTTCAGGTAAGAGACGTTCTACATACTGGTAGTCCTGGGATTCCAGAATCTCCAGGTAGCCCTGGTGGTCCCTGGTCTCCCTAAAGCAAGTTCAGAATGAAATGAAACTCAATGAAAAAGGCGAAGGAACACAGGCACTTCAGGGTCTTCGATCTAGGATTCTTCATCCTCCTAAAGAGTCATTACAATCTAAACATCAATTAATGTTACCTACTCAATGAGTCTGGGTGCTTTAATTGGCTCAGAAATCTGTCTTACCTTCTCTCCTTTCTGCACCTCTGAGTCTGCTGGTTTCGTCACCTCACCAATCTGACCCGGTGGACCTGGTGGTCCACGTAGACCCTGGTCCCCCTGATGTATACACAGGCACACCAGTGGTAAGAATCCATATCGGTGACATGACAGGACTCTGACGACTGACTGCACGAAATTCTTACCTTCTCTCCCTTCGGCCCTTGGAAGTTCAAGCCCATATTACCCTGAGCGTGAGAAAGAAAGGCTTTTAAATACTGGTTTTTAAAAGCTTTTAAATAAACAAAAATAAATCAGACAGGTAACATTAAATTGCTGTTTGGTAATTCAACTTGAAAAGCTAAAAAATGTAGCAGAACCATACCTTGGGTCCTGGGGGTCCCGGAGGTCCAGGGAACCCCTGAGAGAATAGTGATGTTTAAGACACTGACCTGAACAGTTATATCCCTCAGTACTCCTCATTTTATATATCAAGAGAAGTGATAACTCGAGAATGTAAATAACTTCATAGAATATACTAGTATTAGTTCTTTCTTTACCTCAAATATTTATTCAAGATGATTTAACAACATCCTTGTTGTGAAAAAAAATATTATATCAATCCAGTACTGCATATAACATACTGGCTATTCATCTGAAGCTCGGCCTAGCTGCGGTGATGCCTGGTTTGCTCCTTGACAGCATGTATATTTGCAATGTGCTATTTGCCTCACTTGTACATTGCTTTGAACAAAAGTGTCTGCTAAACATGTTGAGTGTAAATGTAAATGTAGTACTACTGAACACTTCTGAGAGACCTTTGAACTTTATAATACAGGAAGACAAAAGAGAACCACAAAAGAACCATTTTGTTTAGCAGACGTACGTCTGAGCCTCTGGGGCCAGATGGTCCAAGTGGACCAGGTAATCCTGGATGTCCTGGGCTTCCCTAAAAAACAAAATAATACTTAGACTGTCAGCTTTAGCCTGCATTACATTACCATTACTGCAATGACATTACATTACCTACTTCAGAAATCTTGTCTGTGGCACTAGTATAATAGAGAGGGATGATTATACATTCAACACATAGTTGCTTAAAGACTTACAGTTAGACCTGGGGTGCCAGGTGGTCCTCGATCTCCCTTCGTTCCTAAATGATTGACTGTGATGATGTCACCAGAGTCTCCCTGTGGAAAGAGTCAGGGTCATAATCAAACATGTACAGCTGGCAGAGAAGTAGTTAAGAATAAAGTATAAAATCACTGTTTACTAAAATACTAGTCTAGCATTCAACATATCTCTACTCTGAGAGTACTTAATTGCAATGTGACCTCAAACTGCAATTCACAGAATCATTTCTGCAAAGAATGAACTGCAGGTCAACTCAAAAGAAGTTCATGTACTTATTGATGTTGCACATATTATATGAAAAGTTCTGAAATTAGTGATTCTTTTGGTTTCTCAGTACTTTAAAGGTGTTTTGTTCAAATATTACATATTGTTATACATATATTTTTATATTGTTATATATATGTTTTTATTTAAGGACCGGTCACAGCGTTTACTACTCAAGCACATTTTATTTGTGGCGTTACGTGTTCTTTCTTAGTGCCATAAATATTGCTAATCAGTTTTCAAATTCATGAGAAATTTAAGTTCCAGTTAAACAAAGACGATATCACCGAGCACAAATCAGAAGTGCTTAGACGGTAACCGCGGACCAGCCACTAGGTGGCGACCTTCGAAGATTTCCCCAGGCTCGGCTCGCGGTGCGTGGAAGCGCCGAAACTCCGCCTCGCATTTGCTCGTGACTTGGTAAATAGTACTCAATAATTTGATTCATATACCTGAAAACTCATATCAAAACTTGTATATCGAGGGATAGCTGTTCGTGAAATACAAGTATATGTTTTATTTACGTTGACAATTAAGGATAAGCAGTTATTTCAGTCATTTTACTCTGATATTAAATTATCTATTTCGTTGGTAGGAGGTATTGGTCAGCGAGAACTACAGTGGGTAAGTATTTTAGGAAGCCAGTGCCCTAGTTAATGTAGGTTTTTTGTTTGTTTTTATTTGCATTTAGTTAAGCAGCTACGGCTTAAGTGTCGATTAGCATAGAATGCTAATGGAGGCAGCTATGTGCTTGGGCGCAGCTGACCTGTCCAGTAGTTATTTTTATACCTAAATCTATCTATTCTAACACATTCCTGTCCCCAAAAATGAAAAAGTGTAGCTTTTCACACAGTGTGTAATATTGAAGTAACGCTTTTTACAGAAAACTAATTTAACCTTGCTTGATATGTATTTATGCAATTATGATTTGAATCTGATTCCTGTTAGTCGTTTGGTAAACTCTTAACATATTACTTATGTATTATACATGAATTAATTTCCATATTAAATTACACTATAGCTTCTGAATGCAACGTAACAATAACAGAATTGTACAACTTCTTGTTACAGGATGTACCGTTGCCTAAGCAAAAACGTGTTTACATGTAGTCCTCATTTAAGATGTTGCAAAAGAAGCTATGTTAGTTATAATACTAACATTGGAATAATATGCTATTTTTGCAATAATAATGCTCTTGTGTGTTACTATCTAGTTGAAAACTGGCAGATATTTTGAACTTCAGTATTATTACATGGAGGATGTTTCTATAGATTACGAAGAAACACTTGCCTTTTCCCCTGGAGGACCTTGATGACCCTGGAAAAGATAAAGGAAAAATGCTTAATACACAGTTTAGATATTCTGTACATGACAAATGTATGGATCTGTGATTTACTTGCATATGTCGTGAATAATTAGGCCTACATGATGTCTAATCTCAAAATTGGTTGAGAGCTGTAAATATCGCATGTAAATGTTATGCAAGTTTATGTGTGTCTCAGATCCTAGATCCAGACACGGCGTCCAGTGAGAAGCAGGCATGAACACCCACCACGAGTCCTGGGTCCCCAGGAAATCCAGGGGGTCCTGGAAATCCACGTTCACCCTGTAGAGGAAAACATCACAGAGTTCAGTCCCCCACTGGACGATAAAAGGTATGTTTGTATTCTGCTATATAATGAAAATGAGTTCACAGTACATATGGTGTGCATTTAGTAATGGCCAAGCAATAAAATTTTGACCTGAAAAACACTGACCTTTGTCCCATTACACCCTGGGACCCCTCTTGGGCCTGGGGCCCCATCTTGTCCTGGAAGACCCTGTAGAGAAATGAAATCACTACAGTACCGCCAATTGGGGGCATTACACACCGACAAGTGACTGAGGAGAGCTTATGCCAGGTACTCTGTGCGTTTAAGTTCACACCTTAATAGGTGAGAGGATAGGGAGACATGAACCCCAGTGAGATATTGGATTTAAAGTGTGACTGAATAACTGTGGAGCTCAGGTGATGCGTGAGACGAGGGACAGAATGACGAAAACTGAGAGAAGGAAGCAGGCAGAAGAAGGCCATAGGGGACATCAGACTCACTGGGGTTCCAGGGGTTCCAGGAAATCCAGGCAGCCCCAGCGGGCCCTGCAAAGATCAGGGGACAGTTAAAATATGCATCACCCTTTCATTGCGTTTGGTATCTGGTGGAGTGATAGTTAATGCAGTATGAGTTACATTTATTTAGGAATGGCGTACTCTTAATGGACACCATCTACAGTTTGACTGAGAGACTGACCAGAGACAATTCGGTTAAAACAAGACTCCCAATGGCAACTGGAAGGTTCTTTCAGTCATGGTCACTTGATAATCTAGGTAATTATAGTAACCAGATCCCAGCTCCAGCACCAGCACATGCACAATTACGACATTAAGAACCAACCCCTTTTTTTTTTTACTTTGTAAAATAGGTTTGTACTTTTTAGAATATAATTTCTTGAAACCCTTAATTCTGGAACTTTTCAACTAGAACAAAAGCTTGTCTGTTTCAGTACTGATTCGCAGCGGGAAAGGATAAAATGATAGTGGACTGTCATTGAGAAAAGGGGTTTGTCGGGGGGTGTGTGGGGGTGTATCTGGGGATAGCTGGGTGGGTGGAGTCAGTTCATGTTGAGAACATGTTGAGTTTGAGCGAAGGCTTGATAATGACCCCTCAGGCGCCCACGAGGCGCATGGCTGTTTGGGCAAGTTGCTGAGATGACAGATGGAACTCACTCTAATTCCTTTGGTGCCGGATGATCCTGAAGGCCCTTCGGCACCCTGCAAGAAAACAGTATTATGTTAATTTCAGAGGAAAACTTATATTATGGGGACTGATGTAAACAAACCATTAGCAGACAGAACTGGTAATCACAGAAACTGACTATACAGACTGGTGATACATAGTGATACTGTAGCTGGGCTGATACATCTGGCCACGTATCTCTTACCTTTTCCCCCCATGGTCCAAGTGGACCCTCAGGACCTGGTAAGCCTGGTAGCCCTTGCTGGCCTGGAAGTCCTGGAAAGCCTCTTTCCCCCTGCAGAGGAGAGTGGACAATGAGTTGGGCAGTATCTCTGACCCCGAAGTACTTAAACTCCTCCACTTGAGGCAATAACTCATCCACCCTTTTCCACGAATCACCACCTTATCATGGTGGAGGGGTTTGTGTGCCTCCATGATCATAGGAGCTATGCTGTGATAGGCAATAGCCCTTAGTAGGGTCTCCCAAGGCACATTGGACCTAGGTGAGTGGCCGACTAAGTGCAGTTCAAAGAGACTCCCATGAGGGTTAATATAAAGGACCATGTTTCCCCTCCCAGATTGGAGAGACTGGGGCCCTGCCCTGGAACCAGGCCGGGGGGGCTCACTGGCAAGCAACTACTGGCTGGGCCTCCACCCAAGGGAATGACATGGGTCCACCCTCCTGTGGGCCCACTACCTGCAGGGGGAGCCATGGCGGTCAGGTGCAGTGTAGACCAGAGGGCAGTTGAAGGCAGGGCCTTCGGTGGGCCGATCGACAGCTACCAAAACTGGCTTTAGGTGCCTAAGCCTAGTATAATGGTTTTATTTATTGACATGTATTTCATAACTTCCCTGGGACTCTTAAGCTGTTTTCATTCTGATCTGTGTCATAATTTAATGTAGTATTTTTGTGTGTGGTTTGAGCTGTCAGGTAGATCTTGGCTGCCCTTTTCATTCCAGCAAATGGAGGTGCTGCTTTATGCGAGAAACAGCATAGTTGTTATACCTGCTATGCAGATTGAGCCAGTGGAGGCCATTCAGTGATGTCCCGCGCAAGCGGCCCTGTGGGTGTTGGTGGGTATTTTCGGGGAGAATCTCCTTACCTTGGTTCCCTTCACCCCGTTGCAGTCGCATTTGGTATTCGCTACACAGCCATGGCAAGCCTATGAGAGGAGCAGAGAAGGGCACCAATCACATCGTTATGTGCACCAGCCAGCTAATCAGAATCAAGCAGTTTGACATAATTGCATAAAACACATCATATAGCTGATTGATATGCATCTCTATACTTTCTTTTAAAACCCGGCTGATATTAATTCAGGCTTAAGTTATGATTCAACTTGAGAAATTGCTTGAATTTTTCCATTGTATATGTCCTTGAACTGGTATGTAATGATGGAATTTGGGCGGCTGATTGCAGCCTGACCCGTGTCACTATATGTATGTTGCATCAAAGAACCAACAGATGGCAGCATTTAGACATTCAAGAGCACCTGTCTCTTGAATAGCAGACCAGAAGTTAAAACATTTGGATGTTTCCATGTTAAAATAAAGGAGTATTTTTAGGGCTGTAGTAAAGTAGTATATGATCATTTAGCCAAATGTGCATTACAAGTATCAGGTTGGGCCAGGGCTGTACAGTATATTTTGAATTATAGTTCTGTGTTTAATAAAATCTCCAGTATCATTACTCTGAATATAGCCAAAATTGGGAGTTGTTTCCCAGAAAATTAATTTAGCAGAAAACATATTTTTTTCCATCCATTTTGTGAATCAGCTTGTCTAGTTCAGTTTCATTGGGGTCTGGAGCCAATCCTAGAGCCTATGGATGCAAGACAGGGAACAACCCTGGATGAGGCGCCAGCCCATCGCAGGGCACACTCACACACCTATGGACAATGTGGCAGCACCAGTTATCCTCAGCTAAACCTCATGATGACACGGGCAGAACATGCAAATTCCACACACACAGAGTCATGGCGGAGGCTCAGACTCCCAGGGTTGTGAGGCCTACAGTATTTCCTGCCTAACTACTAAGCACTACTTTAAAGATTCAATGATAGATAATTAATTACAAGACTTGCAAGTAGAGTTGGTTTTGGGTGGGGGGTAATGACAGTCAGGAATGGGAGCTTGTCACATAAAACACAGACATATACACACAAACACCTCCAGACTGATACAAAAGTGTATCCCTTGAATATGCCTTGACCATATAATTATACACTGTGTATTCCTTTCTGGCCGTCTAAAGCTTGTTTTTCGAAAAATAAAAAACATTTTCGGTATGAACTTCCACACTATAAACAAGGGGATCTCTCTATGCGACTTTTCCACAGCTGACTTCTGAATCCTGGTACTCGAAAGCTCTGATTTGCCTGGTCACGAGCGAGCATCAGAAAAACATTTCAGGGGGCCATCATTCTTTGCATTCACCTCCTAGATTTACCTGGAATTCTGATCCATGCTCTTTTTATAAAACTGTGTTGGAAAAGGAGATCTGTATGATCACTATCCACCTCATCCTGTCCACTTTACACTCTGGTCTCCTAACTTCTACAGCCATTTGTGCTTTTGTCTACCCTACCTATCTAACCTTAGGGGCATGGATCTGCTACTGATTACCTCTCTTCCCTCCTACCCAGTCCATACTTGGCCCCAGCCCAGCCTGGGTCCACTGTGCCTGAAACCTGAGCTGCTGTGTCACCGTCGCGGGACCCCTGCAAATGCTCTTCCACTGAGCATCTGCCCTAAATACAACCCGTGTCAGGTTTAGGGGGTGCAGGAAGTGTCAGAGGAAGTATCTGAGTGAGGCCTGTCAACTGAGGTCAGCGCTAAGCCAGAGAACAAATCGAAGACACTAGGAGTTCACTCCAGAGAGGTCCAGAGAGTTCTCATTATGGAGCAGTGATCATTTCACTAGGGACACCTATAGATGGTGTTTATGTGTACATGCACAGATAACAGTCATACTGCAATACTCTTGCCAATCAAATGGCTGCCAACTGCTCTCATCGGGATTGAAGAGCCCCCTGGACAACAACATCAAGTTCAGATGTTAAGGCAAAAATAACAAAGCAATTGTGACATCCTAAGACCACCGGTAGCTTTATCCAAGGTGTGAATCAGTACAGAAGGTCAAACTTCTGGGGATTTCACAACACTGATGAGGCTCATACGATGAAGTAGCCTTCTAACTTAAATTGACCCAGATATTAGTTTGGCAAACACCACAACAACTGAAGTCTATGAAACTGTTTTCACTACTGTCAGATGTACTGGGGAAATGAGTGTTGAATAATGGTGACTAAAGCAAAGTGATGCATACTGTGGATTGTTTTTGCCACTTGCATTCTCTGGTCTAAATAAGACGTATCAGATTCACGTGTATTTCGCTGCTTGTGTACTGGCCTGCATGATCCACCCTCAACCGGTAAGAGATGGGAGACAAGGCATGCAGCAGTCTCATTGTATGTGCTATGGCCCCTAGGGGACACGCACTATGCCAGGTTGTATTTGGCGAGGCTCAGCAGCACAGCCATGCAAGAAATTGAGGAGGTCCACTGGGAATCTTTTCTTTACTCAAAATTGCTCTACAGGAAACTTGTGCGCACAAGAATCCATTGTGTTCCAAGCTTGGTCTGTTCAATACTGCCCGTAATTCATAAATAAAGGAACTAGTTCATGTCTTTCTAATGCAATGATGAGCTTTTTATTATAATTTTTTATACTTACACGCCTGAGGAAGAATATGCCCAAGGCTACTGATCTAAAAGCAGTTTTCCTAAAAATGGCAGCATGTGCAAAATTCAAAAGATAACCGTTACTGCTTAAAATTGTGAATATGTCTCTGAATTAGCCTGTAGCCACTGAATTAAGGCCATAAACTAGACATTGCATGAATGTTAAGGTTTTCCTGAAAATGTGATATTTATACTGGTTTTATGTTTCGAGTGCTGACAGATCATCCTCCCACCGCTGAAACCACACCATGTCACCCTCTGTTAATTCTTCCTTCGTTGTGAATGCGCCTGCTTTGTAGGTGTTTAACAATGCCTCAAATCCATGGTTCAGTTCATACCTTGTTTATTTTGGGGGAAGGGCAGTGTGAATAAAAAAAATGAGAAAATAATTCTGGGTTTAATTGATTATCAACGACGAAGACACCCTAAAAAGTTTTATTGTCCATCATAGGCTAATGATACTAACCTAGCTTTTAGCCCAGGTGTGATCACTCCATCATGACTGAACTAAAACAGTCACGTGACACATGTAGTTGGAAGACAGTAAAATAGGTGTAATTCGAGGGGAGGATCATAATTCTATCTCCTGGAACCACGTCATAAGATGAATGTTTGTATCACAGTTTTGGTCTCGATTTCAGACCCTTTACACCATTATTACTATGATCCCAGCCTCATTCCATAATCTTGCCTCAGGGAAAAAAATCTATGGAAGATCAAAAAACACACTTTTACTGCATACTGTTTTTAAATAAGTGACCCAGCAAGGATTCCCCTCGCCACAAAAGGTTAAGCACACTTCCGGAGTTTTACTTATTTTCCTTTCCTAAAGTGACCTCCGTCTACATTTCATAAGAGATCAGCAAAGCTCTCAGGGGACACTTGACTACAACAGCAGAACTCGCCACAGTGCCCTTGTTGATTCAACAGCACAAATGGCTTAAATATGTTTCTGTTTGGATTATTCCAGAAATCAACCAGAACCAGGAAAAGACATTTTACTCAAGCCTTTAACAAGCTCCACAAAATTTATGTGTAACTCCCAATAAGGGACGTGTGAAAAACATATCAACAGCAAAAGTGGGCGAGTTATTTGATTTCTGATCTTTGAAAATCTTTCGGCTCAAATGTCAACCAGATCAGGCATCTGCATTCTGCTACCCAAATGCTTAGAGTAACAAATACACAGAACAGTTTATTTCTCTTCCTCCAGGCATCAGTGTGACGTCCATGTTAAAAGCCTCACTCGCAACTGGGTTCTGGTATGTTTTCTTCTGCTATTCATCACTGCAGAACATCCAAAACCTCTGATCTCCCCTAAGGTCATCTGTGGGGGTTTTGTGGCAGTAAAAGGTCTCACAGAGAGAAGATGTATTTGATTTCCTTAACAGGGAGATCCCTAGAACATGCAAACCGTTTGATCTCCCTTAAGGTCAACTGTGGAGGTTTTGGAGCAGAAGATAGAACTGGCAGTGTGAAAGCGTGAAGATGGATGTGAGCTCTGGTACCAGGGAACTCCCTAAGCATGCTCTGTGCTCCGCTCAGCAAACACAGGAAGGTAGCACCGGCTCTTTGCCAGGTAAGTGCTCACCAGGGAAGTTTCTCCTCTTGGCTGCCCTACATATTGGGCCTCAGCAATGCATTGGTTCTATCTGAAGGTAGAAGTGTTGATGGGGGAGGGGGGAAGGGTTAGGGCTTCGAGGTATGAAGAGGTATGCCTGGTGGGGGTTGGCACTGTGCATTTTTGCCAGTTCTAAAAGACAAGCTGAGTATGACATACAGCTGGGTTCCTGTACAGGATAATAGCTATTTGATAACTGAATAAGCTCATGGTTGTCACATGCATGGTAGTAACTGGGGATATCGTTTTGTCCCCAGACCTAACAGAAGCCGATGTGTGTTTTCTGGACAGGGCCTGGTTTGATTAGTGTCTTAGAAAACATCCCACTATGGACGTAGGAACCACGGAGGACGTGTACCCCGCAATATTTAATGTAGCTTGATTCACAACCCAGCTTAATAAACAGACCTTTGCATTTTAATTATGTTGTGTTCCTCCCAATATCAAACTAAACCCTTGCATCTCATGGCTGTAAGTGGCTTTGTCAGGCTTGGAAAACAGAGCCTTTCTACTTTTGTACCCACCTTTATTATGATTTGCATATTGATTCAGGCCACAAAAGGGTAAAAAGGCATCTGTAGACTGTGGGAGGCCGTTACTGCAACGAGGTTGGTTTGGCTTCAGCACCAGTAGGGACTAAATCATCCCTATATCCTTCCCTCTTAACACATTCGGTACTTGTACAATATTGGTAAGGACATATCCCTACCATCCATTCCCAAATCTATGCCCATCCATAGTGGCAAGGCTGGCTCCCACACTCTCCAAACCAGTTCCTAGGGTCCAAACGCCCTGCTACTACTGTTATTGATGTCTCATCAATCTCAAGTTTAAACATGAAGTATTATTTGCAGTAATTTATTTAATTTATTTAAGTCTATGTGTTATAAAACAACTGCTCTTCTTGTCTTTGCTTAGGAGTGTCCATATCTAGCTACCTTGTATTTGCCCGTTGGAACTTGAATTTAATTCCTTTATGTTTCTCTCTATTTGAAAACCTAGCAAATAAGTTTAATATTACCTTTATTGATTTCTAATTTATGAAATATTCCAGGTATCTTAAGTATATGGCAGCACTTTCTAATTATAAGTGCATTGTCAATAAAGCAACAAAAACACATCTGAAGGGTTAATCGGCATTCCCAATAGGAATGTCATAGTCAATGGGAAATGTACTGCATTTGATTACATCATTCATACATATGAACACAACATAAATTTCATAAATGGATGAATCTTTGAAATGGATCAAAATTTTTATGATGTGGATAATTGCTTAAGAATGTGTCATTTTGCTGTAAATATTTATAGCAGTATTTTATTCTAGACAAAACAAATATGGCAACCATCTGCACCCAAAATGAAATGCTTCAATGGCACCGAGGTCTATTACTCATGTCCACCACTAGAGGGCAACATAAGGACTGGTTCTCCGTGTGAGACTTACACTGATAAGTGTACGGCTGAGTCATGCTCCTCCTTCTATAAGAATGCTTTAAAATCAAAGAGTTCCTTCAGACCAGACAAGATGTTGGTTACAGAGCCAACCAGTAGCTTCTTATAGTCTGTCTCAGTGGGTAAAAATTGCTGTCTGTTGTTTATTCAAGGTGTTAATAACTAATGGATGTATATTATATACTTTTAGTTGTTAAAGATTACAGTATGGAAACATACCCGAGAAAATTACTGACTAAAGCCGCAGAGACATGCGTGAGGCCTTGATCTGCAGATTTAATTCTGCTCTTGTTGATTTGCTTATGGCTTGTTTACAGAGTGGGTCAGGAATGTAATCCTAGAAAGGCACAGCATGTCGAGAATGTTGGTCTGTTTGGATGGGCGGAAGTGTTTCTACCAATGAAGGACTGGGCTTTCACGCAAAATGATGGCACAGGAATAGGATCCGTAGTTGCAGAGGTCAGAGTTAATGAATGACAGAGCTCCTTAAATTTAAAAACAATAAACTTTTAGGAACCTACACAAAAAGCACCAATCCTTAGCTACAGCAGGTCAAAGATGAGAGTTGTAGCGTGCTGGACCAAAGGCAGCTTCTCGGCCCACTGTGACTGCCCAGCGTGTCGAAAATTGGTGTAAATCTGATTTATTTGAGTCCCCGCTTTGCTTTGTTTAAATACAGAATGAGTATTAATTTTTATAAGACCATTTTAATTACTCTATCAGACCCTCTCTTGAAATGCCTCAACACAAAAGAAAGAGATGAGTGACGAGTGGCATTTCAAAAAAAGTATTTTCTCCTCGGTTTGTAAGACATGCCCTGACAGAGAGTCCATAGCTAATAATGAGTAGTATGAAAAGTATACTTCTCTAGTCTTGTAATTAAGAAAATAATAAACATGGGAAGGCATGTTGTCTCACACCTCTAGGGTCGGAGGACTGAGTCATGTCTCTGTCTTGTGTGTGTGGAGTTTGCAGACTCTCCCTGTGTTAAATGGGTCTCCTCCCACAGTCAAAGACAGATAGGTGAACAGGCATCTCTAAATTGCCTGTAATGCGTGACTCTGAGTGTGTACGTGTGTGTGTGTTCTGCAAAGCACTGGCCTGCTATCCAGGGTGCACCTCTGCAGTGTGCCCTGTGCTGCCTACGAGGAAGAACAGGTAGAACGGTGAGGGTAGATCAGTGAGGGTAGAACAGTGGTTCTCGAATGGATTAACCTCAGGGCCCAGATTTCTCCTTTGTCATTAAGTCACAACCCCAAAAGTTACAATTTTGAACCAAAGAGAGTGCAGTAATAGTAAACAGCAGTTCCAGTAGCAAAATGCCTTCATGCACTGTTAAAAAACAGTCTGACATTAGAAAAAAAAAAAACATTTTGTTTTAACTACACACTCCATAAGCCAATGAAAGTGGTTCCACAACCCACTAGTTGAGAAACAGTGGGTTAGAAGATGTTAGGATGGATACTATATATACAAACAATTATTTATATAGCCATTTTTTGTGTGTAGGGTGGTAGGACCAAGGATCATAACCAGACGTAATGTATGCATCAGAAATTCACAGATACCAACCTTGGAGCTACTGGGCGAAGCTGAATGACATCACAGCTCAGCCAGCTGGGCTCAGTACCACTGGGTTCAGATCTGCCACCTAATCCTGGGGTTGTGCTGCTGGGCTCTTTCCAGCACTTGGCATGTTGGCACTCATATGTTTGGCTCATTTGGCTTAGTATTCCTTCTTTGTGGCTAAACTCCACATTAAATCAACTTAAATCTTCAAGCCATTACCCTGAGGGTAGTCTGCTGACAGCTGATTGTCAAACCTGATCAGCAGTAAGGAAAAAATCCAGGAATGCTGTTTTATAGTCATCAATTTAGTCGACACTTAATTAATAAACTCAGGGTTAAAAATGAGTAGAGTGCGTGATGGCTCAGTATGATTGCCTTACACCTCCAGGGTCAGGGGTTGGAATCCTATTGTGTGTGTGTGTGTGTGTGTGTGTGTGTGTGTGTGTGTGTGTGTGTGCGCACATCTCAATATTCCCATTGTGCTGGGCAGGTTTCCTCCTGTAGTCCAAAAACATGCATTTAGGCGAATTGGCATTTCTGAATTGCCCCTAATCTGTGTTTAGATGACCCGGCATCCCATCCAGGCAGTACAGGAGCCCTGTGCTCCTTGGGATTGAGCCTGTGACCCATATAAACAGTTGGAAAATCAATTATTCTTATGTTACACTATAACCGTGTCCCAAATAAGCCTTTATGAAACATGGATGAATGGACAGATTTTTGTAATATAGGGCAGCGTGTAGCACGGTACTTAAGAATGCAAATAATGTGAGCCAAATAAGTTCAGAAAATCAGGTGAGGTTGTAATTCTCAGTAACCAACCAGAAGTGGAAAATAGGGGCTAAATGTAAAGGCAGTCCTCTTAACAGTCACTTTTTACTTCTGGTTCATGTAGTAAGCTGGGTACACAACAAGCCGACCGCAAAAATTAGCACCGATTGAACGACTGAATCCCGATTGTGAAAATATGTGCTGGAACACACTGGCACAATTAGAAGTGATGGTTGATGTACAGCCCAATAAGAGAAGTCAGTGATTGATAATGCTGATTCAACATGCTCATTCTGCCAGAACAGCACCAATGGGGACCAACTGAGTATAACTGTGCTTTTCATATAAATACTTTTTGTACTTTTTGTGTGGAATTCTCAACAAAATATGTCTAATGAATAAATACAATTTTATGGAAATGAAAAATCAGTATATATTGCGCTCCTGTAAAAAGAAAAATTCCACACTTTTTCAGCCTTGTTTGATCTCTGTCTACCTACCATGCATCGTTTGAGAAACTTCCAGTGATCAGCTGTAGTAAGCGATTAGCTGTCACACCTCTGCATTCGTGCACTGTGCTCACTCAGATCTACACGACAAGTGATTAAACAGATGCATGAGCACATATTTGTGTGTTTCTCTATGCAGAGCAATCATGGGCTGTTGTGTGTGTGTGTGTGTGTGTGTGTGTTTGTGCACGCATGAGAAAACTCACCGGTTAATATTGTGAAGTGTTGTCGTACAATTTTAAACTTGTGAAATTATTTTGTTTGGCTGGATTTTAAACCTGTCAAATTATTTTGTTTCTAAACGGCACAACAGTTACGCAGCCCACCAGGAATTTTCCCGAGTCTCCTGATTAGCCACTCCAGGCCTGCATGGAAGGAAACTTAGAAACATGAATGCACCTAACTACATGTGTTTGAGATGAGGAAAGTTCAATGAACAGTGAAAATTCAATCTATCCATCCATCTTCCAACCACTTATCCTGGAAATGAGGATTACAGTTTGACGGAAAAGAAGATACAGCTAATGCTCTGTTCATTTGTAAAGTCATACAGACAGCTTGTAAAATCGGATCTCTCTGGCGTGTACATGCGAGAGGCCAGGAGACTGCCGTGTCAAATCTCATCAGATAGCGAGGCAATCGCAGAACACATCTGAAAAGCTGGCATCCCCCCAGCAGCAGCAGCCACGGGACATCTGTCCTGACGGCGACTTTAGCGGGGGGGAACTCCCCACAGCATGATGCGTGACTTAATTCCACGATCCGCAAGCTTGGCAGCTGTGATTGCAGACCAGGGCTGGTGAACGGGACACATCGTGGGATTTTACTTGCAAAGAGGGAGACAGCACCCTTTCCATATTCCCAAATCAAGTTCTCTGAATTTGATTTTGAACATCTTGCCACCTTGCAGTCACAACACAGTTGTAGGAGAATATGAACCAATATGGAAACAAATAAATCAAATACCCCATTAGAGATATTTGATACCTCCTCCTTGATTTGGGGCACATAAATCACCTGTAACAAGCTGGCAGTAGCAGCTGGCCAAAACTCCTAGTTCCTTGCTTTCTGTTCTCCGCAGCACGTGGCCTGGCCCATGCGAAATGTCAGATTATGGGCACCGCAGACATGTAAATGTGGGCGCGCCAGACACAACTGTTTCTTCAAAAACCAAAACAATGAAACCGCCGTTTCTGCCATGAGTTCTGCACGAAAACTAACTGTATACACAAGAGGGGGGGAAAAAACAGGCAAGGAACCCCGAGAAACTGCAAAAGGATACGTCACAGTTTAGAGGGATTAATAACTCAGCACTTCAATGTCACGGGAGCAGCAGTTGGCCAAGGTGCAAGTGTTTATCCGGCTCCCCACGTGCCTCGAACGGAGAAGGCGCACGTGCTCGGGTGAGAGGCATCTGAACAGACATGCCCGGTCCCTGTTCCTGGACTGCCAACATGCTGGCCCATCTGTTCTACAGCCAGAACTTTTGCCTACTCAGTGATGATCGGAACAGAGCGACCTGAGTCATTTTCTGGGGAACTTCCACTTAAACAGCACACTGCATTGGATGCTCAGAGGCTAATATCGATTGGTGAAGCTTTTGCCTGCAGCCCCAGCAGCACAAGTCTTGGGTAGTTGCTTGCTTATTGTTTCTATGATAAGACCCCTGATGACTGCAGTCTGGTACCTTGGATCTTATTTCCTGTCTTTGAGAGGGACCCCCCCCCCCAACCCCCGCCACTCCTACCCCTCCTCCCATCCCCCATTGCACTAGTAGGAACATTCCAGCAGAATGCGATGATTTGATACGGACGAGCTCAGCTGAGACACATGGCTTGGTTCGTCCCCTGCTACGAGCAACTTGCTTTGTTTGCCCATAGTCACCAGCTGTGCCCAGACAGAACAATACCGATCTGCGTTGGCAGACCAGGGACATGTTCAGGGTTCAGAGTGAGGGAAAAACAAGTAAAAGCCATGCTGAGACTTTTAAGGTTAAGTGTCTCATGAATGAATGTAATCATAGCTCACACACAGACATCCCAACCCATTTGCCTGAGGGAACATTTTTCTACATGTCATTCTCTTTACAGTGAAATTTACGGATGCTGTGTTGACTTTAAAGCTATTCACCGCACAAAGTTAAAAATGTAGTGGGTAACTTATAGACAGACAAAAGTAGGGCTGGACTGGCTGCACTTGCAAAGATTTGAAGTTTCCTTTTATCCAGAAGAGAACGCGGAGTGGAAGTGCAGATGGGACAATTAGTAAACCAAATAGAGAGGCTCTCTGAAAGGTTACCTTCCTCTTGTTTATACCCTTTAAGTTGCACTGAAGCGTCAGCTCTGTGTGTGGGCACTCGTTAGCCTGGGCAGATAGACAGTAAAGCACGCTAGCTGGCCCGCTGGTCTTCTGTGTGCCCACAAAGTCTGCTATTTTGCATTTACCCTTTATTTTGATGAAGTACCCCTCAGAGGAGAGGCAGCAGCCACACAGGTGTCTGCTGCACATGTACGCCCCACCATCCGGCAAGGTGCTTTACCAAACGCCAACAAAGTTTACATTTAAGCAGGGCAGGGTAAAGGAAAAAAACGTCTGATGTGCGATGCCTCGTTCTGATGCCGTTTATACAGAGGTACAATGCAGACGTAGGACCTGCATGGTTTCACCTGCTGTGAGGGTTGAAAAAACAGGATGCTGATAGGACAGCCTGTCCTGTGGACGTCTTGGCTGACGTCTTATGATACATGCAGGTGCCCCGCTCCATGCCAGTGTGACTACGGTCTGGCAAACATACTCAAAGATCTTTATTTCGTTTTTAAAAGAGGAGAAATGCTTCAGCTGCATTTTACCAGTCGAGTCTCCGTTAACGATATATCTTCATTTGTAACTGATTTTAAAGAAAATGCAACCAACAAAAAATGCATGTTTTAAAAGAGGAAAGTCGCAATGCTTTGCAGTTGTTTTCAAAGATCTAGGCTGCCTGGGTGCTCATGAAAGGTTTTGTGGGCCTTCCAGCAGGTGAGATAAGGTTGGAATTTGCGTGTTCTCAAGGACCCGACCTTCTCTTGCCTCAGGCGAGACAGTGCCGTCTGCTAAGCAGGGCTGGATATCTCTTATGTCAATAAGTGTTATGGCTACAGAATCAGATGATCACAGTGACAGCCTGGATTTTGTGAGCAGTGTATCTTTGTCAGAAGGATCCAGGGAGACTGGGTGTAACTTGGGTCACCCTGTTAAATCTTCATGCTTTGCATGAAAGCCCTACAGCCCTCGGAGAGCAATGGACTCAACGAGGTGCACCAGCAGGTCAAATGAAGCCCCTAGGGCATGTGCATTACTCTGCCAAATTCCCTCAGCTGGAAAACTCAAGATTTTTATCAGCAAATGGACTGCGCTTATTTTGTAATAAAGGAGATTTATGTTACTGATCTGGCAGAGAAATTTGAAAAATTTGAAAATGAAAATTGCCACCAACCTCAAAAATTAGAAGTAACAGAAAATGAATATTAACGGCAAATAAGGAAGAGGTGATTGTGAAGTGCACGGCTTTTTAAAATGAATTTACTACGAGTGTAGAGAATTATTCCACCATGATCAAGGAAATGGTTCTGAATGACAGGGCAGGATCACAAACATTTGTCCAAAGACAGTGTTGGCTTCATTCACAAAGTGAATAGTGGGAAGTTGAGCGAGCAGGAGTTTAGAGGAGTGTTAAACTGTAGAAACAGCATCCCATATAATCAAGGGCAAGAGGACACATCTCCTGGCTGAAGAAGCTGGTCACCAGCCTCCAGGTTATGTAACAATACATTTACTTAGCAGATGTTTTATTCAAAGCAACATACTGTTTTTTTTTTTGAGAAAACAAGATCAGGCACTCACCAGAGCAAGCGGAGGATAAGGGCCTAATGATGAAATCTGAATCTGGGATTTGAACTGACAACCTTCCAATCACAGGCACAGTGTTCTAAATCAATAAGACGCACACTGCTGGATAGTTCACAAAGGTCACTATGATGAGAAACTCACCAATCCCATCCTGCTCCATCTCTAAATCAGGTACTTAGGAAATACTTCCTGAATGAATACTAAGAAGTTCCTTATATTAATGTAAAGCCCCTTAAAAATAACCAGCTACGAGTAATACTCTTCTTCACTATAGGCTTTGCAGCATTAAAGCCGAGGCCTGAAAGTACCTCCTCATAAATGCAATTCTTTGTCACTGTTCTTTGATATTTGGCACCAGTGTCACACAAAGCTGGAATGTCTTTCTTGTCACCTATTCGAAACTGGGTGTAAGTCCAGCTTTGTTTCCCACTGTTGCCTCTGGTAGTACCTAGGAACACCACCGTGCATAAAAATACTACTGGTATAATCCCAGAATGAAGCTGTGTTGGGACTGAATGGTGGCTCCTTTTAGACAGTTTAAAAATTGCTTCCTTATATTAATAGAGGCTGAGTTGCTGGAGAGCGAGTGCAGTAACGAACGAACACTGAACACCTCGCTAGTGACAGAGGCTCACTGATGAAGCAACTTTTTGCAATGATGGGGATCCATGCTGATGTTACAACTTCAGAGAAAAGAACCTTCAGAGGAGCTTAATCTTGAATTATTTATCTGTGAACTCTAGAAAAAGCTAAAGGCGCTACAAGGACTCACTGTTGAACCTGCTTCAACGAATTTGATATAAAAACGCATCTGCTGAGCAATCAACTTGAAATGACTGAAGGTAGTTGGAGCTGTGCTGGGAAAATGAAGGCTCTGTGAATGCCTGAACCTATTCGTGCCACGGTGGGATCATTCACAAAGTCACCCGGGGGGGGGGGGCTCAAACATGTGGTAGCAAAGGGCGTTACATGAGAAACCGCCATGCAGTCTCTCAAGGCAAACATCACCAGAGAAAAAGCCAGCCCTCCTAACTGGGATTGCTTTAGTAGAAGCATTAAAACAACCTAGATACAAAGTAAAAAATGGAGAGTGAAGCATTAAAAATGTACTTAGATAACTGGAATAGTTGCCTTCACACCGACCTCAGGCAAATGTCAGGGAAAAATCTTATGATACTCATTCGCCATGCTGGATAACAAGACCTTACTGCAAATTAATTTCTATCCATATCATATCACTAAGATATATTGACCTCTGTGATACATCTATACTCCCTGCTCAAAGTAATTCATATTTAATCCATGGATGGAAATTGCTTCAAGAAACATGTTCCACGCACTCAGTAGGCAAGAGTATGACGAAGACACAGGATTTGATGGAGAATTCCACGTGAAGAGAGGAAAAAGACAAATACTGCTGGAAAGACAAAACAAGGATTTATTTTGTTGTTGCAATTAAAGGGTACATAGGACTAATTAATGCGCATATAACATAAAGGCATTATGTGGCCATTGTTGGCACATTTCATGCAATTTATCTTGGCATCCTCCTTGTCTCTTGGTCGCTCCTGAAAAGTTTCCCTTTTATATTTATGGTGCAAATTCATTGAAGGCGACATTAACGTATTCGGCCCTTAAGTCTTACCAGAGAGACGGATCTCCCTCATGATTTTTACCCTCTGTTCCTGGAAGCAGGTGAACCCCTAGTTGGCTCAAAGCTCTGAGTTCCTTTACGCTCACAGCTCCAAATTCATTCATGTTCTTTATTTTATATATACATATATGATTTTCTATATATTTTTTTATGTCCTCCTGTATTCAATGCCTTTGAGTTTTTCTTTTTTCTGTGGGTTTGGTCACTATAAAATATTGAGAAAGCACCTCACGAGATTTCCTTGGCAATGCAATTATGGACAATCTGTGCTGAGATATAAAATCACAGAATCCCAGGTGAATGGGTAGAAACAAAATGAGAGGTGTTTTTTTGGATTATTAGATACTCATGAGGCAAAAAAGTAAAGTTATTATTGTTATCAACTGTTGTATGCAAACATTCATGTAGGGACACAGACGACTTAATCACAATGTATAACAAATCATTGAAAGTTTGAAACATGCAGAATTAATCAGACTAAATAATAAATCGGCAAAATAATGATAATTTTATCGTATTTGAAAACGTTTATTATACAGCTTTATATTATAATATATTATAATGGTCCAATTCTGGTTGAGAGGGATGATTTAATTTCAGTTACGATGGCAATATGGCTATATTCACCTGGAACGTGTAAAGCTTCTCCATGTCATGTGTCTTACAAACAATCCGCTGCCCTACATCTCGGCTCAAAGTTACAGTGTAGCATCACAATAAGAAACCAGCTTCGACGTCCTCGCAGAGCTGCCCCCAAAGCAAAGCCACTAACTCTCTTAATATATCGCAATACAACTGAAATGCAGCCCACGTCTTGTGGGAATTTCGGAGTCTATCCTACAGCGGGCTGATCGATCTCTGCAAAAGACTGAAAATATTATTGCCATCCTCGATGAAAACTTCACCGAATCTCAGCAAGTGCCGTTCGCGGATGGAAAAAAGCTGAAAAGAACAGTCGGCGTGTTCCTACAAGTCTCCGGGCATGACCGACCTTTGAAAAATGTGATGTGCGCTCAGAGCAAAGCCTAGTTATCTTCACCTACATGTCTGCAGCCACTGCCGCAATTACCAAGGCGATAAAGAATAAATGAGGATAATGTATTTTGGGCACATAAATCACATCAGTGCATGGTGTTAAGGAATTTCGGTTTTCCATTAAATCATTGTTAAATGGATATTTATTAATAGGACCAAGGAAAGACAACACTTGTACGTTATAAAGTAAGCACACTATTTATAAACTTTAGCCAAGGAGACGCTTGCGGGTATGATCATGATCCGCAAAGTGCATCGGGTATCTTTGCATATTACTTTAATTCATATAAATGCACCGACAGATAAGTAAATGTATCAGTACTCACCGCAGACTCTAAATTCCGAACTTCGAAGCATAGGATTATGAATACCAGACTCACGGCGAGATTATCCAGACTCTTCAAGTTTTTATTCTTCATTTCTCAAAATAATCCGCTTACTCAGCATCGACTCATACTACTAAAACGCATCTGCGATCTGTCATATTCCCCTCTTGTCTTAAATATAAAACAGGCTGTCAAAAAGTAACATATTGATTCTTTAAAAAGACTCCAAGCCGTTCAATACTGGGACCATTCGCTACTGCAACCTTAACCAACTTTTTCTCTCTTCCCTTAACCTGCTAACCGGATCTACTTTTATGCTACAGACCAATGCGCGTCAAGGTGTTATAGTGCCTGATGACACTTTCTCTTAGACTTTTTTGAATATTAAATTCTACAGATATTTATAACTGACACGTGAATTGTAAAAGGTAATTTTCAATTTCTTAATCAGGAATAATTTTATTGTAGTTCTTTTTATTTTACTGGTTGCCCTAAAATTTTTATCCGCCAGATATAATTATGTGTATATTTTGCCATCTGCTTCCCATGCACTTTCAGAATTTATTTTTATGAACTAGAATGAAGAAGCACGAAACATTGCATACACATTTTATACAACTTTGTGCATTGCGCACCATCTGAATCTTTATGTTGTTTTGGGAATATTAACGTATATGCTATAGCACTTTGTCAGGTGTTATCAGTTTCTGAACGAAGAAAGGATTTAATGATCCCACAGTAGATGATATCGGACATGTCATTTGATCCATCCATGCATCCAACTACTCATCTGCTTCCCCAGAGAGAGGCATGTCTTTCAATGTTTACATTAAATTAACGAAAACGTTATAGAAAATGGAACGGCACGAGAATTTACAATACGCAATTCACTCATTATTTTATTATTGTTGTTATTTAGCACAAAATATGGTTCCGTAGAGTGGACAGGCCCGGGTTTACAATGGTTGCCTATAAGGTGCATAGCACTGTGTGCGGTTCAGTGGGCTAAGTCTCTGCGCCTCTGGTCAGAAAGTTGCTGGTTTGAGCTCTGATTTTGGCAGAATGACTATGTTTGTGGGCACGGTAGCGAGACCCTTAACCGCAAGCCTTGTGGCTGCCAAGCCTGCTCTCACAATATGTGTGTCATGGAGAACATGATGGGTAGGCAAGAATAATTTATTATAAATTAATAATGTGCCTCCCTCAGGAGGAAATCAGTCAGTTCAAGACTCCGACATTGTTACAGGGATCATACCCACTCAGTAATTTCTGACATTGCCTTAGTGATTTTGTTCTGGACCAGGCACTGAGAAGTGGATATTGTTTTCAATTAAGCATCCCGACAGTTATTGTGTTTTTGCAAGATCAAACACGTTGTGGCAGTCAAATGAATTAAAAAATGCTTCTGGAGAACACGTGAGCTGCTTCGTACATTTAAGAAATGAACCGAATGCTGTTCACACGTTGAATCTGGTTGTAGGTAAACTTAGCTCCCACCTGCTGCCTGAAGTGCTAGAATCAGCATTACAGGTGTCCTCCGCACCATTTACTGTAATATGCGTATTTAAAATTTCAACAATGCAATCTAATATGGTTCGTCTGTGCGTTCTAATCTATTGTAATATACACATGAAAAGAGATAAAAGTGTCAAATGGATTTGGCGTGAGTGACACATCAAGGTCCCTCCCCTTCTTGTCCACTAATGCGACAACGATTGTTACGGTCGCTGGAATCAAAGTTGGCCAGGGAAGAGTGTTCCTGCCGAAGTATTCTGAGGTAACTTTTCGCCATTTAGACAGATGAATGTGAATTACCTTCCTCACTTTAACAGCCGCATGGGGAAGAACGTGTTATCCGTTAACGCAAATACTAAATAATCAAGTCTCATGTTTGCTTGCCTTTTTCTTTTCAGCGGTTCGGTGTCTTTTCCGAAGCGCATGTGAACCTCTTAGTAGGTTCTTCAGTGAGTGTCTTCAAGGTTACTGCGTTTAGGTCCTTCTGAAGCGGTACCCAGCTGCCTTATCTGTGTGTTTCCCAACATCCGGCAAACATGAGGATCTGGTATGTTTGTTTGTAAACAAATGTTTTGATTTTACTTCCCTTTGCTAAATGAATTAAGGCAATACCTCGCACGCAAACTGGACACTTTATGAGTCATATACTCATTTTATACACATAGACATATACACGATCTAAATGGATAAATCAGGCATAAATTAAAGAAGACTTTATTTCGTTCTTTCAGGATTTGTTTCTTTGCTGTGATTTTGACAGCTGCGTCCACGCACGGGGTAAGTGCTGTAAAGTTTTAGCTGCAAATGCATGTGCCGTTATTTACGGACTCGTCTACAGACACATACAGTACTGACAGTTGCAGTCTGTTGTTAATGTCTGCGTTTAGTCTTATTCAAGATATCTTAATCGAAAATGTTTGAAGAGCTGTATCAGTGCTATCTCTGATAAAAATAACTAACACGGTATTTACCACTAGAATGGTGTCATGCTTAATATTACCTCAGCCGCAAGATACGTCGTAGGGCTGTATTTATAGCAAGTGCAAGGGAGATGGACGGGGCTGAACTGCGGCGGTGGGCAGCGCATGTGTCTGCTGAGGACGCGGAGTCAGCATCTAAACACTGAAAGCGCGCTCATTTGGTGTTGATGCTGCAGTGTTTGAATGTGAGTCGGTGGGTGTGGCAAAAAAAATAGTGAAAAATATATTTATTTGAATGCGCACTGTATGATTTTATCATATATATATATATATATATATATATATATATATATATATAATTGTGAAATAAATTGGCGTGCACCCTACAGACCCTACAGCATTTTTTAAAGCTTTTTAAAGAATTTTAAGCATTAGGCCTAAACGATTAATTACATTCCGCTGAAATAATTGCAGAAGCCTTCATAATAACTACATTTTAAGCTGAGCGTGTGAATGATAAAACGCCTAACCATATCAATTGAAACCTTTCTTGAACTTACATAGAACTATATTTTTTTCTATGTACCGCTAATATTTCTTAGATGTGTGTGCTTAGACGTGTGTCTTAAGTTAGACGCATTAGCCTGTACCAGTGCTTCCCTGCAATTAATCAGTGGTGTGTCCGTGTCCTGTTACGTCAAAGTAATTAAAATAAAATATTGGCACATTATTAGTTCCCACTGGCTTGCGCGAACCTTGTAGCATAGTATGTAATGCATTTTAATGTGTTTTAAATGCTACTTTGTGGTGTTTCCGAACATGAACTGTTGCTTCTGCAGGTGCAGTCGCCCCTAGTATCAGGATTTCAAGTCCCCTTTCTTGACAATGTAGCTTAACATTACAGCATGGCTGCAGAGCGATCCTTAGCAGGAATCCAAGAGAACAAAGGCACAGTAAGAAACCGCACACTTGGATTCTTGTTTGAAGAACTCCTTCCAAGTTTTCCTGTGTATCGCCATACTTACTAATACTTAGAGGCGACTAGGCACGGAGTGTATTTTGAGTGTAAGTGACTATGGCACACGGCAAATCTGTGCCGTTTGATAATAATTATGCAAATTAAAACAAATATCTCGCATGTGATGGATACTTTAGGCACGTTGATATCGCTAAAATTCAACAAAGCATAAGTAGAACTTGCCGTGTTAGTATGAAAAGAAGTATCCAGGTTTCCTGTCGCGAGCATGCTGTTTGTGCCGCTCCTGGCTATGCATAGCGGAAATTACCGGCATCTCAGGTTGCGTGTGGCTGAATCTGGGTTCTTTTTCAAGAAAACATTGTGTCACGTTTGCTGAACACCTCCAAGTTCTCAGGCGATTAACTTAAATGCAAATGTTGTGCTGGTAGATATTTGGAGCACTTTGAAACCCGAACCTACATACAGGTGTATTTACCCATGAAACCTGAAAAGAAGTATCCCGAGAGGTAGATATTTTCTTAAGCTAAAAGGGAGCCGGTTACCTGGCTCAGTCTTTTCCTGCTAAAGGGGCGCGTTTCCTGGTTGTACACTAAAAAAAAATCGCTGGCTCAACTTAAAAAATTAACAATTTGCATGCTTTTTTTAAAAAAGTTTTTTTTGGTTTCAATTGTTAAGTAAACTAAATGAGTATTTAAAGTTAGACTAACTGAAATATTTAAGTACAGCTAAAGCGATTTGCCATTACTTCAACAAATCTAATTAAATTAAAACAGCTTTTGAATGGATATAACGTCTTCATCCAAGGTCCGCTGTTTTTCCGTCTTTATTTCCTTCATATGACCCTTCAACACATTAGGTAACGGATTTCTGGTAGAATACCGCAAAGTATTGTTTTTTTATCCTCATAAAAATAGACACAGGGGCCGAATATTTATTCAAAATACATATATAATTCAATTCAATTTTATTTATATTTCATTTAACAACAGTTTTTAATTTTGACCAACTTATAAAATTAAGTTGTTAACTAACTAACACGGTCCGATTTAACAAACGTAAAGTTTTATATTGATTAACATCGTAATTTTACGTGTTACTTACAATCCACTTGAACCATTTTTTAGAGTGCTTGCTTTCTTTACCTTTACTGCCGGTAGAGAAACTTTCACCCAATGAGAAAGGGGCCACCTCACGGTTAACTTGGTCATGGTTGTTAGTGCTGCATGAGCACATTACCATAATGGGGACCCCCTGGGTTTAGCTTGACCAGAGCTTTGTTCCTGTGAGCTTCTGGGTGACCTTTTTTTTCCTATTGTTTTCCTATCTCTTCCTATTGTTTTGCCCAGTGAACTGAAAACTGTGTAACAGTCAATGGAAAAGCAATATCATGCATCGCGGCAAAGCGTAGATGGATCGATGTCATACGCGGAGGCCAAAGCGACAGAGGGACTTGGAAGCTTGTGAAGATGAGAAGCAGTGTAGACAGTGCTTGACTGCGAGCTGTGGCCATTTGAGAGTAGCTGGGCACTCAGGGTTGAAGGCTGGGGGTTGGTGACTGCATGATGGGAGTTATTACCTGAGGGCGGGGTGCTGATTTGAAAATTTGACAATTCATGTTGGGGTTTGGTTACCAGGGACTGGAGGCATATACTGATGTTAAGATGATGTATTAAAGAATTGGATCAAAATCAGGCATGTTGGCTTTAGAACCAGCCCCTTTTGCCCGAATTATTGAAAATGCTCCCTTTTGACCTCCCTAGTGCCCCCTTTAGATAAATGACAATCACCCAGGAATCTCCCAGTCGCGAAAATTTACCAAAAGGACCCACCCGGCTGGCAAAATATACCAGTTGGCTACGCCCCTCATTTGAGCACTTGTCCCTCAAAGTCTGTGTAAATCACTGTTTAAAAGCTACATTATGAATAATTTTATTCACCCAGTCAGTGAATTAAAAGTTTTAGCTGTATGGAATATTTATAACCACTTGAATACAAAGTTATAATATAACTTTTGGTTAGTTTCTCATTCAGATATATTAATCGTCACAGATTATGACATGATTAGCAATTTGTGAATGTAGTTCTTACATTTGTCATACAAATATATATTTGGGCAATTGATTCCAATATTATGGATCTGACATTTAGACTCGTATTGGCAAACATAACACCTCAGAGCAAGCTTAGTATTGGTGTGTCAATTTGCATATCATTTCATATAACCTCTTAGATTGAATATAGACAAAATCCTCAATATTAAGATATAAATATACATGTTAGAATTACATAGAATTTCTTTAGCATTATGGATGTGATATCAAACAGATGTTACGGTGGGTATGGTGAAGGGATGAAAAAAGAGGGACGATCCAGGGAGCGGCTCCAAGAAGAATGGATTTATTAACAAAAACCGAACGCAAAGGGATAAACCACGAAATAAAGGGACCATGAGGGGTCTAAAACTAAACAAGAGAAATAAAAACTAAGTAGAACCACAAAATAAACATAATAGGAAAAGTGCAAAAACTGAGAGCAGGACTAGGGAACAACCAGAGCTACAAACATGCAGTAACATCAACACAGCTCAAACCTCTAGACATGTCTAAGCACACACATCGATTAAACTTAAACCTGCTGACTAACTGAAGAGCAGGATGAGGGCAAGCACTTAAACACATACAGACAACAAGAGTAACCAGGGGCAGGTGTGGACCATAACCAAATCAACTAGTCAGGACAGACATGGGACAAGAAGAAACAGGTGGAAGTTACGATTAACACGCACAAGAAACTAGAAAATATTAACAAACATTAAGGGCAAACTAGGAAAGGCTAGAAACATAATTCAACAAGGCAATGGGCAGGGTAGACTATAAACAGGGACATACAGGAAAACAAAGATAAACGATACCAAAAGCTAAGGATACAATGAAACACAATGAATTAAACAAGCCTTGAACCCATGATTGGATGGGCGGTAGTTTCTTAGCTTTCACTCATTTAACCCATTGAGCTTCTTGGTAGCCCAGGGCACTGGGAAACACACTAAGGACTTATGGGTACAAGACAGAGGGAACAGGATGGTCAGCAATGCTTGCTGGCCAAACGGGGACACAACAAATGGGACAGGGCCAGTCGGGCACCGACCCTGACAATACACCTTTGAATGAAATGGCCCACATATATTAATGAGCTATTAAAGCACATCAAATACAGAATCAGATAGCACTGCTTATAACTTAACTTCTTGCCCCATCCTAGCCAAATAAAAGCAATGATAAATCATCTGTTTTGTTTGTAACTTAGTTTAACTGCCTGTTACAACTGTTATGCCTTTTATTGCCAAAGAAACAGTGATGATAATGATACCATAGTCACTGTCATACGAGCAGGTAGCTAAGTTTGTCAAAGTACAGACATCTGACCTAAAGGTTTTCAGGTCCAGACGCAGGTTATATTAACTAAATTTCTATAATAAAAGTGGCAACTTATAATCGAAATGCTTAAGATAAAAATAATCTTTGAGTGTTGTGCAATCCTTTTTTCCGCTGGCAAAATGAAGTGTCTTTTTTTCATTATCACGGAATCACCACTGATGAAAGATCACTCCCAGGCTGCTGGAAGGCTAGGGCTGAGTTGCTGTGTCCCAGCATCACTGATGTCAGCTTCTGGGAACTCCCAGGGCCCCAGTGTTTGTACTAAGTAATTCAATGAGGTAATAGCCTGCTGCCCTCGATATAACAGCCATTTTTCAACTAGAGCTTAAGATTTCTGAAAATAATAAACATTTTAAAATATTTTATTTCATACATTCGTTGTTTAACCCATGGCATTGTCCCCACGCTCGTCATTATCACCCTGGATATAGACTGGGAAATTAAGTGTAAATTTCAGGTTGGCAGGCAGGAGTTAGTCCTGCCAGAAAAGCTGTGCTTTCTTTAAAGTTGCCCCATAGCATTGGTACGTTCAGCTGTAAGGCCTTATTAAGAAATGTTTTGCAATGGTTTACATGAATCACCCTCTTCATCTCACCCACTTGGATCTATAGCAGTGTTTCCCAGTCCGGTCCTCGAGGACCCAAACATATAGACTGTCTGTGGATCCCTGAGGAACAAATTCAGAAGCACTGGTCTATATGATCATTAATCTTTAGCTTCAGCAAGTGAGAACTGTGAAATAGGGTTTTCCTCAGTCTCAGAATACCTTTATTTTGGTGTGTCCCCCGTCAGTCCCTTGGAGAATGTGACTGACGAGCTGTCAGCTGGAAGATGCAGCCTCCGTTGATAACGAAATTTGTTTTACCTGCTGTACTTATCAACAGAATTCCAAGATAAGATTCATATACTGAAAATACATGCACATACTTCCTAGGAAGTAGTCGGTAGTATAAAGCAGACAATGGCCATCTGCACTGGAATTTTCCCAGTGGGCTGGTCTTGTGAAGGGCCGGTCTTTCTTTCCCAAGCCCAGCATTATATAGCCCATATACCAGGAATGCCCAACTTGTCGGCCCATCCCGGTGTGGATGAAAATGTAATTGGTGGCCAGCCGGTTGATTGTGATCAACAAAATATACCAAGGGGCAACCCCCGCCGCCCTAGTCGCCGGCAAAAAATATCATGGGAATCCCCCTCCCCCCCCAGTCATTGTCAGTCTGTCCCTGGTATATAGACATAGACTCGGTAGTGCACAGCAGGTGGTATTGTGGTAAAGGAAGTCGGCCTGTACCCCAGATCCAGCAGGAGCTCCGTTACTTTCCCTTTGGACTAACTGCTTTATCTGAATCTGGATTTAATATCCAGTTGCTAATCAAAGTAAAGTGTGATGCACAATGATTAGTAAACAAATATAGAACTTAACTCACTGGCATTCTGCCAAGGGTGTCCCCCAGCCTGGTGCCCTGTGCTGTCTGGGATAGAGCTCTCCGCTGACCAGGATTCTGACCAGTATGATTGGTTAGAAGATTAATGTCTAGAACCTTATTGAGCCACCAGGTTGGTTTTTTTGTTATTCATCGGCATTACAAAAATAACTCCATCCATCCCTCCATCCATTATCGTAACCGCTTAATCCCCACTGGAGTCGCGGGGGGCCCGGAGCATCTCGGGTATAGGCAGGAAACAACCCTGGTCGGCGCCAACACACCGCAGGGCGCACACACTCCAAAAATATCTCCCAGAACAATAATTTGTCCTCTAGTGAAAGAAAGAAATGTCAAGAAAATGTATAGTGCAGTACAGGTGGCACAACAGAGGTAGAAAGATAGCATGTAAATCTGAAAGGTGCATAATTTAGCACACGTGAATAAAATGTAGTGATTAGTCAAAGAGCTTTGGGTTAGTGCCTTTCAAATTGGATGGGATTAGAGATGTAGATTTGGCATAGGGCACATAGGAGTGCCTAGAGCCCTGTGTTGTATATGTTGGGGTGGTGCTTTTAGTTGCTGCTGAACTGCATCAGATCACTGTTAAGTAAGATCAAAATATACCTGCTGAGCAATTTATGTGCAATTTAACAATTTATTTGGGGCAGACTGTTGGCAGTCGCTGTTGTACTGATCATACCGACATACTCCAAATCAAGTCTGACAGCTGGTAAAGAGTATGCTGTCCGATTGCAGTCTGGGGTCAGAGGTGAAGTATCTGTGTAGGTCTCCCGTGGAAAGCTCGACCCTGCACTTCAAGGCTCGTTTATTTTGATCTGTCATCAATGCTCCTCTCAGCTGCATCGCGGCTGAAAAGATATATTTGTCAGAGTATAAAATATATTTATTGTAGGATGTAAATAACCAATAAATGTTAGTAGCTGAAGAGCAGCTTGTGACCACATTGTTGTGTCTTCTGTACAAATCTCTGGGTCAAAATTTAACAAATATAATACCTGCAAACAGTTTTTTCATTACTCTGTGGGATATTTGACTCCTGGCACTGGCAGGGGGGGCTGCTATAATCCTGCATTTTTCGCTCTCTGATTATGCCCCTGAATTGTGCTTCTTCCCATTCTTTCTTCCCTTGAATTTTGTGGTAAAACTTGTTAGGGAGCTTGTTCCTGCTCCAGGTTCCACCTTCTTAAAAAAGGCGGGTTTCTCTGAGAAGTGCGCCAACCGATCATCATTTTGCTTTGCAATTTTCCAGCAAGGTATAGGTAGCCTCAGGCGAAGGATTGTGCAAAGAGTCTGTTTAAACTGTGAGACAGGATGTAAAATATCCCTCATTGTCTCTAATGAAGTAGACCTATGTTGAAAAAAAAGTTTTAAAACATGTTGAAGAATCTTTCAATGTTAGTGCACTTTATCTTACTAATGAGCTCAGCTAGGGCTGTCTTTCACGTAATGGGGGAATACAGTAAGAGAAGCCAAGAAATCAATCCACTTAAAGACGTCAGTGATGGAATTTATTTACTGTACAAGAAAATAATTAATTTTGGGACCGTTTACATTGCACATGTGTCATAGATGCAAGCTCACAGCACATCTGCTGATGTTTTGATGTCTCCTACAGTTGTTCACCTTGCTGGAATAACTTCTCGGTCTTTTTTTCCATTTCCCCTATCATGACTTTGAGACCGATGATGCATTTCGCTGTGAGTTTCTGCAGAAATGGCTCTCTGGCTACTTGCTGATTACACTCGCTACAAGAGAAACTTTGTTTGATATAGGGTTACATTTTTTTCTATAGGTTACGGAGAAGTTAGCAGTTTCAGGATGATCCATTGCACTTTAGCCCCTACTGCCCAGCCAGAAGGTGGTCTGGCTTTTAAAGACTGCTAGGTTCATTAATTCTGGTCAGGCATCTTCACAATGAGCTGTATTTAATTAAATCAATTAGTCAATACTCTGTGAAGTTGGACACAACTGTGTCTGGGAGCACATATAAGCTATATGGACAAAAGTATTGGGACACACCTCATAATCATTGAATTCAGGTGTTTCATTCAGACCCATTGCCACAGGTGTATAAAATCAAGCACCTAGTAATGCAGGCAGGTTTACAAACATTATGTAAACAAATGGGTCTTTGTGAAGAGCTCAGTGAATTCAAGTATAGTACAGATGCTCCTCTACTTATGAACTTTCAGACATATGAACGAAGTGGACTACAAGCCCAAATTGTGTTTGGGCTTCTGTTTCTTGTCCGCAACCTCAATTTTTTTTTCTGTGCGCCAATTCCGCTTAGTACGATTTCTGGCTGCTACTCCCTCCGCGCAGCAACGTAGCGAGCATACTCCCGGCATCCTAGTTCTTTGTACTTGCATACTGTATACTCTTAAAATGATGGTGAATAATGACTTACGGACATTATAAGTTACGAACAGTTTGGAACGTAACTTGTTCGTAAGTAGAGGAGATTCTGTACTCATAGGATGCCACCTTTGCAATGTCAGTTTGTGAAATTTTTTTCCCTGCTAGATATTCCGTGGTCGACTGTAAATGGTATTATTGCAAAACAGAAGTGTCCTCATAACAACAGAAACAGACCACGTAAGGTACCAGAGCAAGGTTGCTGAGTGCTGAGGAACATAGTGAGTAAAAGTCTCCAACACTCTGTTGACTCTTTAAGCCTTGAGAGAGGATGTAAAATATCCTCTGCAGAGCTCCACATTTCCACTGGCATTAAACTACGCACAAAAATGGTTTCAGGAGCTTCATGAAGTGGGCTTCCATAGGCAAGCACTTGCAAACAAGCCTCGCATCACCAAGCACAATGCCAAGTGTCGGTTGGAGTGGTGTAAAGCATGCCGCCACTGGACTCTGGAACAGTGGAAACCAGATATATGGAGTGATGTGTCTGGGTTTGGTGGATGCCAGGAGAACGTTACCTGCCTGACTGCACTGCACCAACTACAAAGTTTGGTGGAGGAGGGATAATGGTATGGGGTTGTTTTTCAGAGGTTGGGCTAGGCCCCTTAGTTCCAGTGAAGAGAGCTCTTAATGCTTCAGCATGTCAAGACATTGGACAATCCTATGCTTCCAACTTTGTGGCGTTTGGGGAAGGCTCTTTTCTGTTCCAGCATGACTGTGCCCCAGTGCACAAAGCAAGGTCCTTATAGACATTGGTGCGTGAGTCTCGTGTGGAAGAACTTGGCTGGCCTGCACAGAGCCCTGACCTCAACGCCACTGAACGCCTTTGGGATGAACAAGAACAGAGATTGGCCTTCACATCCAATGTCAGTACCTGACCTCACAAATGCTCTGCTGGATGAATGGGCTAAAACTCCCTCAGACATACTCCAAAATCGTTTAAAAAGCCTTCACAGAATAATGGCAGCTGTTATCACTCCAAATGGGGCAGATGTTATAACTGCAACTCCGTATTGATCTCTATGGATTTTGAATGGGTTGTCATAAAAGTTCCTGTAGGTGTAATGGCCAAGTGTCTCAATACTTTTGTCCATATAGTATATAATGACATAGCCAGGGTTGACTGGCAATCTTAACATGAATCTTTAAGTCTGTATTGAAAATGCACTGATTGAGTGAGCAGTTTTGATATAGAAGTTGGCCTCTAAAGTGTAAGATATTGGAGCCAACTGGTTGCTGTTGCTGTCTTTTGTCATCAAAGTGATGGTGGGAGCTCCGTCTTCATGTCCACATGACATCTTGCAGCCGTTCTCTCTGGCCTGCTTCCCTTCTCTCTTTGTCAGTATTTGGGGAGGGCTGATGAACTGATGAAATTTTCCAAGTGTGTGTGTGAGGGAGGGGATAATCATGACACATCGGATCTTATATTGGCTCACAATAAGACATAGCATTTTATTCTTCAGTGTAGGACGATCCCGGAGCTCTTGCTTCCTATACTTTATTCAACTCACTGCACGTCTGCTGCAATAGGCTCAGAATTCTTTACTAATGAGCTGAACAGATGCCTATTGTTCCACCCAGACTGCACCAGGGCCTAGTTTGTCAACAGCCTGAATTTGACCCAGTTATTTTAGCTGCTCATGTCCTAAAATAGTCTGAAGAACCTGAGGAGGATGATGGCAGAACCAGGCTAACACCTAAGTAACCTGCTAGATGAGAATGTCATGCGGATAGCAGCAGTGTCATGGCTGTCGCTGAAATGTGAGCTGGGTAGGTGTGAGTGTGAGGTGGCTAATTGCCTTAGACTTAAACTTCATGTGAGTATATTTAATAGGCTAATAATATTAGATATAAATCACATTTGAGTACAAAGGCTAATGCTAACACTATCGATGTTGCCAGCATTCTGACTGAGTGCATGCCGCCATGTGTGTGCACTCTACAGCAAGTGTGTGCATGAATAAAGGCTGTTCTAGGAAGGTACTAATGGAGAAGTGTGAAAATACGCTGATCAAGTGAAAAAACAGACTGTTAATGACTCTATTACGACCAGCCAAAAGCAGATGCGTAAATATTGCTGGGACTTCAGCACAAATTCCTTAGTAATAGAGTTTCATGTAAAAATAGATAAGCTGGGTTTTCTGTTCTTTATTAACTCCTGAAAAATAATCTGCATCACAACAAAAAAAAAATCTAATAAATACATTTTTTATTATTTAACTTTTGAATGCGAGTCATTGGTCTATAAGAATGCTGTGATATTGAGAAATTTGTCTGAAGGTTTTTCGTGTTTCTCCAGCCCAGTCATCTCTCATTGCATTGAAATTAGATACTGGGGCATTATTTCCATTGCTCCTGCACTGGTCACATCTACATATTTCGAATCAAAACAACAGCAGCCTTTTCTGACATGTTTTAGGTGGCTTTGCAGTACCATCTAGCCTCTGAGATCACATACCAAAGGACTTGGCAGCTGATAAGTGTGAGATACTTCACCGTGACGTGCTCTCCTGAAGCAGTAGTGTCGGGGCACTCCATTTGGGCCAACGTTGGCATTCCAGCATTCCAGCACCTCTGGGTGTGGCCCTAGGCCACCCACGGGCAGGACACACGTGGGCCATGCACTTCTACACTCAGGGGCATATGATCCACAAAGGTGGATTTAACAACATACCTAAATAACAGAAAAGAGTAAATGTATGGCAATAAAAAAAGAATGCAAGTGTTGACAAGGCTCACTGATCAGCCAGTAACAACACATCATGCTTAACGTGGATGGAGAGGGACTATGTGCCGCTTATTCTGGCAGCTGATTGGTGGAAAAGCTGGACTGCAGCTGAAAAATCCATATGCCACGGTTACTGCCATTTAAAAAAACCCACTTGTATACAAGTGTCCCTCTTAAGCACAGTGATAAAATGATTTTCATGGCAGTATACATTATAAATTCTAATATAATTGTGCTTTGAGAATTTTGCTCTGTTTAAATCGTGGGCTTACATGTGGTATGTTTAGACAATTAGATGGATGTTTATAAGTTTCTCTGTAAACCTTAATGCAGTCAGTACATTAAGTGCATTGTACAAACAGAGGATTTGTTGTATATTATGGCATTAAAAGTGTTTGATTTAGATAACTTCCACGGACAGGAAATGTACTAGCGTCATTCTGACTTTAAAATGTTTTTCTGTCATTAATTATCCAGTTATTCCATCATTTCTGTGCAGATATTTGATTCATGGACAATTAAATATACCTCGCGGTCATCTAATCTACAGTTTCCTGATTCTTTTGTGGCTTGTTCTTTCGTGACCATAAATTTGCTTGAATTAGAGAAGGTCGTCAGTCTTTGTTGAGTTTGTCGTTCACAGACGTAGGCAGGCACGTGAGAAAGTATGGCCTGCATTGACGACATGTTCCAGCTCTACTGAGACACTCAGCTTTGGTACCCACCTACCATTCAGGGGCTTGCAGTTGGACGGTGGTTTATCTTTGATTAACTCCCTGATCAGTGGGAGTTAGCTGACAGCCTGAGTGGTTGCTATATTCCCCCACATATTGGCCAATGCAGATGAAGCATGCTCATAACTCTTGTGCTTTACTGGCTCTGCGGTGGCCAGTTTATCTGTTCTACTGTAGAAACATGCTCCGTGAGATGCTTTGTGTTAATGCATGTTCTTCTGTTGTGTTGCTCAAAATAAGTTTTAAATGTAGAACTTGATGCAACAAACAGATGTTCCGGTTATTGTACCACACAGCTTGTATTCAAATAACCTTGAATCCTCCTCTTTGATGTGTGTCAAGAGTTGTGAGCAGGAGGTTAGGTTACTGTGGAAATGTTCTCTCGGAGGGGGTGGCTATCTGCATCTGCAGATATCTGGACCATTCCTGCCCCCCCCCCAAAAGTTAATTGTTCCTGTGCTCAGCTCTTCGACAGTGGGGGCTGTGCAAACAGGTACAGCTGTGCATCGTAACCAACCAGTCATAAATTAACAGTTGGCTTTGTTTTGTCTACAAGCAAAAGCTGCGCAAAAGTCATGAACTGGTCATTTAGAAAATGCCCCAATTCACTCCATTCCCAAATCAATGACTTCTTTAATTTCATTACTGATGGCCTTTTTTCCCATTCAGTCCCCTCTGTTATGCTGACCAGTGTGTGACTCCACCCCGCCCCCCCCCCCCCCCCCCATAACGTCTTGTCATGCTGGTGCCATGTTGCATTTTGGTCACTAAAAGTGGCTGCTGGGCTACCAGCCACCCAGTGGAACTTACTGCACACTCCCGCCTCCTTAACACGGCCTTGTGAGATTTCTTCAGCTTTCTGCTCTGTGTGTGGCTCAGCGGGTTTAGCATCATGTGCCTGAGATCATAAGGTTACCAATTCAAATCCTCTGATTAGCAGAGTAATTTCATCGTTGGGTCCTTGAGCCCTTAAATCTAATTGCTACAGGGGCTGCTTTCACAATTGTACTTCACTTTGGATAAAAGCATCTTATAAATAAAAGTAGTTATAAGTCCATCTTTCACATCACCTAAGGAAGTTCTCCACATTTTTCATAGATTACAGGGGAGAGACCCTGACATGCTGTTCCTAGTTTGATATTGGAAACCAGACTACCTATATGTGACATTCAAGGTGGTTCTTCTACATTTCCTTCATGTCGTCTTTCTCCATCAGATCTAGCAGGATGCACCTCAGCAGTCTGTCTCAAACATTTCTTACAAGATAGCAGCTCGTTGCCTGAGAGAAAGAGCCCATTGTTGGTTAAAGAGATAAGACACTGATGTCTGTGCAGCCAGAGATTGTCTGAATGTCGGTTGGAGGCATTTGTGTGTCCAGGAGACAGAACTGTGTGTCTTTGGAGATGATGTTGGACAGAGTAGCTTTTGTGCTGCTGTGAGGATTGATCAGGTGCCACTGCCCAGCCCTACCAAAGGGTGCGGCGCCCCCTATCCGTGACGCTTGCTGTCTGGGTTCATGTGGCTGGCCGTCCATCGCTCTGTGCCAGTGCTGGGAAGGTATGTGCGCACTAGACCAGAATCACATCCGGTAAATTCCTCTGCCTTTATGACTAAGCTGCCCTTTGTTACTTTAAGCCTGTATGTGGTAAACGGTTGTGGAGAAAGAAAACATGAGATTCAACCATGAAAAGTCATTGTATTTTGAGTTATTTTGTCTTAGTGTAGTATGTAGTTGGGGGCGGTATGTCAGCACAGTGGTCAGCACTGTTGTCTCACACTTCAGGGACTGGGAGTCAAGTCTTCACCCAGGCTCCATGTGTGTGGGGTTTGCATGTTCTGCTTGTGTCATTATGGCATTTTCTCTAGGTAATCCAGTTTCCCCCAACAGTCCAAAAACATAGTAATTGGACTTGCCCATATGTATGAATGTGGAAGATGTCCATGTGTGCCCTTCAAATTTTGTTAGAAAGCCAACCCGGTAGGTCATTACCCAGCAAGAGGATTTTAGGGTTGTTCTTTCATGGAACCCTGAGTTCTAAGATGCATAAGCCTGCGACATCTATGTTGCTCAGGGTAACTGTGTTACTGCCGCTGTGTAGATCCTTGTGTCCTGCCAAGGATATTTCTCTCTATATTACCTCTGTCCATGTACCTCTTTCTCTGTGTTCTGGTGTCCGTATCGGTGTGCCTCTCTACCCCTCTGTATCTTTATATCTACACCTCCCTTTACTAGTGGTGCAACGGATCAAAAAACTCACAGTTCGGATCGGATCACGGTTTTAAGTCACGGATCGGATCAATTTTCGGATCAGCATAAAAAGAAAGAAGACAAGACAAATTTAACTCTCCATTTATTTATTTAAGTTTTTTTTGCCCATCAAAAAACATTCAACTCAAGACTCATTCCACGCAATTATATAAAAACAAATTATGGTGCAATATAGGGCATGATAATTATTTCAGCCATAACTTTAGACTTTTCCTGCTCATACATGCTTGGAATGATCATGTCACTGAAGTAGGCACGTGATGGGATATCATAGCGTGGCTCAAGCACGTTCATCATATGTTTAAACCCCTTGTTTTGCACAATGGAATATGGCCTCATGTCTGCAGCAATAAATACCCCACTAGCTTTTGTAATAGCTTAAGCCCGGTCGGATTGGGCAGCAAAGGACTGCTTAAATGGCGTGGATATCAGCAGTTGTTGCGCAGCCTTCGTCTTAGCTTCTGTCACACCAGGGTGATGTCGTTTCAAATGAGCAGTCATGCCCGACGTGTTGCCAGTCTCATACGTCTTCCTCATGCCACACTGTCGACAAACTGTAGTGGTTTTATCCACCACCCTTTTCCCATCAATATATTTAACAGGGAAGCCAAAATGTTCCCACACATGAGATTTAAGTGATGCTGGAGGTTTCTCGAGCCCCTCTGCTCCTCCACTTGGACCGCTACCGCTGGCCAGGACTATCGCTTGACAGACTGACCACGCGCACCATAGAGTGGAATTTTTTTTTTTCGAATCTTCGGATCACGTGCGTGCCGAATCGTGAAGAGGGATCGGTTCGGATCACGGATCAACAATGATCCGTTGCACCACTACCCTTTACCCTCTCTACCTGTGTCCTTATGGTCCTATTTCTTCTTGGTATAAAGTCTAGATTTGGATACTCTTGGGAACATTAGTAAGCTCTTGTCAAGTTTTGCAGTAGCTGGGCTGGTCACGTAGGCTTTGGGTAAATGTACTTCCTCCATTTGTGTTTGGGGCAGACTCACATTCAGTCTCAGTGACTCGGGACGTGAAACGGTCATGCCTTTGGCTGGACCAATATTTCCGTCTGAATACGATAAGATACCTGGGAGAAACGGAGATACTGAGATGGGGGCTTTCAGACAAAGGACCAAAATCTAGGCTTTAAGAAGATGGAAGCAAGTTACACTCCAGTCACTTTACATCAGCTTGAAACTCGTGAAACTTAGATGAAGAGACTTTAAGGTAAAAGCTCAAAGCAGTTCTGTGTCTGACGTGAAGCATCACTGTAGAAGAATTTGTACCTGAGAGGAAGACAGTAAGCTGGACACAGCAGCTTGTAAAATGTGAAACGTTGTCTCATTAATGGTGAAAGCAGAAAAGTCCCACGCTTTTCTGTCTCCCAGTATGACCCTGTTAGCTTCATCATTCCTGGATGAAGAACCTGGTTTTCACAAACCCAACGTACCATTATGGACATCCCAGACCAACACACTGTCTACAGATACGCCTAAGCAAACTGGACACTCCTTTATTTATTCATAAGTGTTTTGTTTTTGTTTGTTTTGAAGTTCTTTAGTTGTTTGTCCATAAAATCCTTATCAAAGGCACTATCCAAGTTAGGAGAAATGTGATAGATGGGGTCTGATGAGAGAATTTCATAAATTTAAAAAAATTTCTCACTGTCTTTGTTTAACTCTACACACCACAGGCCTGTTTGGATCTAACGGCCAACTCTTAACTTTGGGGTGGCTAGCCATAGGGCATCTTAGCTTCAGCTTCCGAAGAAAGACGAAGATGCATTTTTTTCTTCTGTTAGATGTTCAGAAATCCATCATTTGGGGCCCATGTGGTCATATTTTGTCTCCAGGTCTGAAAGTGAGGCGGGAAGAGCCATGCAGAAGCGTGTCAGATCCAAACACGCATTCCCCAAAAGCAATACTGACAGAAAGACAAAATGGAGCGGAATTTCTTTTAGGAATGTAGACTCAGGAGCTTACTGGGCCCCATTTCCATTACATTCCATAAGTAAATCCCTCTGTATTGTTGTCTGTGTGTGTGCAGATATGTATGTACATGAATGTGGGTTTGTATGCATTTGTCCTTAGGGGTCTGCGTGAGATAATCTCATTAGCTCTATAGCTTTTTCTGTTCACATGGCTCTCCAGACTGTTTGCTGCTCATTTAATTGGTTAAAATTTACCTGCTCACTTTCATCTGATTGGCCAAGTGTGTATGGCCTTGCAGGTTAAGGTGTTGGACTTGTAATCAGAAGATTACTGGATATTATCCCTGGATTGGTGGGGTGTTTCTCTTTTGGACCATTAACCCCAAATTGCTCCAGAGACCGTGTGACTCTGCTTTCTCAAGAATAAGTGTCTGCTCAAATGTAATGTACTGATTAGCTTAATTGATCAGATACCATGCATAATTACCATGTCTTAGCAGGTTGTAAGGAGGGAGTATCTGTCGACCAGAGTTTAGTATTTAGTTGTGTTAATTTGTCAATTCGTATGGCTGTTTTGGCTTGAATGCCTATGATTAGGTTACCGGGGATAGTTGAAAAACTTTAAGCTAATTAAAGAGGAAGTGGTGAAAGGCCTTGTACATATCTGATAATCCTGTAACTGTGCATAGTGTGTGTGTGTTTGCAGAGTGCCTTAGGTATGTGTGGATATGTCGATCGGTGTTTAACTTCTCATTGAAAAAATGTCAAAAATGCAATATTGAAAAGTTTAACCCAACATTTGACATGTTTGAACCGACGGGGTGCTCTGAGTGTGACAGAGTCATGGTTAATGTTAATTCCATTCCTAAAAGGAATGTCCCACTGCCACATGGATGAAAGACTGATGAAAGTGCTGTTTAAGAAGGTCCAGTATCGCATGTTGTGTAACGTGAGTTTGTATAGATTACAGGCCTTTGATTGATCTGTTTCTAAACCTCCACATTCTTATCTTGTATATGCTTGCGTTTTTGCAATGTGGTCTCATGCCTCTGGGGTTCTGGGTGGTTTCTGGCTCTCTGTGAATTTTGATTTCTCATTGTTTTCACAATATATCATCCTGCAGTCCAACAGACCATTGGCTGAGGTGAGTTGGTATCTCCGTCTGCTTGTGTTAATGCTCCAGAGTGATGAACTGGCATCGCATCCAGAGTGGCCCATATTACATTGCATAAATGAATGGCAATGAGCTGGTTTCCTCATTGGACAGATATCTTTTGGAGTATGATGGTAATGTTAAATTATCATAGCAGCGCCACTGGCAAAATATGACCATAATTCCACATTTTACCAGAGTCGCTTTGTAATATTAACAGGGGTCACTTAAGGAGTGCAGTCAATATTTTTCGTTCAAAGCCTTAGGTGGATAGTAGCTCATTCACATGTGTGTTTAAAAATCTGATGGCTAAACTATTAACTTGGTTCATTGGTAGTTTACAACAAGATCGATGAAGGTTTGTCTTAGCTCTCGAAAGCAGGTAGGCAGTGGATTTTGTTAGTAATCCTGAAAAGGTAGCTCAGTAGAAACAATGAGAAAGGTATATTTGAAACCACTCTTGTTTACCGTAGAAAGAGATTTATCAAGTTTAGAACTAGTAAGTGAATACTCCCCAACCCAGTTCATCTCTCCCCTCCACATTTAGCTGACTGGTGCTGTGATTGTCATGCTGTCTAAGATCCGTTGGGGTCATTGAGTGTAGACCATCATGTGGTGCCTTTATTTTCTTGGCTGGACAGCTGCCTGGTCTCAATTTGTAAGCAAAAATTAAGTATATAAACAGTAAGATGACCAGAGCTGGAGGGACACATAGAGGCAGGAGATGGGTGCACGGTCTCTCTCTCTTGCTGATGACCAGGAGGTCTCTGTCGACTCAGATGATCTCCCTACCTGGAAAAGACCATGGGCTTTAAAGTTACTCTCTACACAAGGTTTATAGTGATCAAGCTGCTGCTGATGTTTATGGGCGTTTGTGGCTGAACGCTTATGTAATGTTTGAAAATGCATGGAATCCATGCTGAAATGGACAGATAAGGTTTTTTTTTCCATTGTGATTTAATCTTATCTAATCTAATGCTTGGCCTAGCATAGAAGCCAAGTGTGATGGGTGAAGTCATTTTCTACCTAAACCCCCTATTGTGTAAGCCTGGCGGAGGGCTTTGTAATGTAATATTGCGCTGAATCCTTGGAAGGATCCAATTACAGTTTTAATAGCATCACAAACACCACACAGCCCTTCCTCCTTCGTCAGTTTAGGCATTGGGTCTGGAAGAGTGGAATAGTACAGGGCATGCCCACCCGCAAAAGGTCAAAGGTCATGGATGTGGCATTGCAGGGCTGTAAACTCCCCTTTCTGTTTTTTTTTTCAGAGGAAGGGGGAACTGGTTTACTCGGCCTTTTGCCAATTATTAAAAACTTTTTAGTCCAGTGGAAGAATGTAACATTGTACAAGTATGAGGATTTCAGCCAGTTTCCAGGTTTTCATGAATGTTCTTGCACAATGGCAGAACATGGCTGGCATTATATAGATATTCTCAAAGATGATAAAAATAAAAGCTAATACTGTATCAAATGTCTCAGCAGTGTGTCAAATTATGTCTGAATGAAATCCTCCTCCTCCCCCCCCCCCCCCCCCCCCCGCACCCACCTTTCAGGGGTTGCCTATTGTGAAGGGGGTGTGGCTGAGGGGTGAATCATGGGAGGGGATTGCAGTGTGAGTGGGGTAGAGTGGGAGGGTGGGGGGACTAATCCAGTTAATGATACATGTGGTTGAAGGAGTTGCCGTGGGGATGGTGCATCTGACCTCCTAGGAATGCATGAGTGTCTTTGGTGACAGTGATGTGGGGGGGGGGGGGGGGGGGGTTTGCCAGGGGGCAGGTAGTTTCCCGCCACGCACACAGGTCACGACGACAAACTGAGCCGCTTCTACGCTTTCAGGGAAGGCTTCTGTTTCACTTCTGCTACTTCACACACCATTAAGTTACATATCTCATATCCCATAACCATAACACACTGTTAACTGTAGGAACTGGGGGGTGTAGGAACATAGGAACAGGGGGTTAGGAATACCTTTCTTTAAGAATACCTTTCTACATTTCTTTAAGAATCATGACCAGTCTTCTATTTGTGTCTATCTACCAGCGAAGGAGTTCGAGGATTTTTATGGTGGGGGCCATAAGAGGGGCCATAATTCAAACAGGGGCCAGCCTTCTGATTAACCAATTATATGTTTTGAATTGGTGTGTGACAGGGGAGGGGCACTCCAGGGGCCAATCAACTTTCTTCTGCAAACCGTCATTAAAGAGGGAGAGAACATAGGTCATAAGTAAGTCAGTAAGTAGAGCTTTACCGTCATCCCAACAATACACAATAAGTATACAGTGAGATGAAATATTATTCTCCATTACCATATGTGCAACATACAACACAACAGCACACAGGACAGATCACAATGAGGGTGAGATGGGTAATTATTTACACTAAATCTATATTCATATATTTATATATTTTCATATATGGAGATTATACATCAGGGACGCAGTACAACAATACATTATTGATGTGACATATCTAATGATGTGTCATATTTAATCTGATAATCATCAGTCATGTGTGTATACAGTATGTGACACATCATATCTGCTTACCCTTGCCCCCCACCCTGCTCCCTGGACCCCCATTTCTGTGAGCTCTCCCATATTTAACATGTATCGGCTTTACAGATACACTGAGTCACAGAAATTTTGAGTTGCAGTAATTCAGTAATATGAAGGTTTAGACACACAGGAACATACAAAGGTAGAGCCAAGCGTTTGTGTCAAGTGTAAATATACAGGGCAGGATCTCAAGACCTGGAGAGCAACACATTGTAACTTTTGAGAAAAGGCTTTTATATTGTACTAGTAGCTGAGATTACCCGACATAAAGGTGACTGGGGATGGGCGCACCTGGTCTGGGAACACAGACCACCTGTGCCACTCCAACCTGCAAAGCTTACCTGAAGCATAGCTTTGATTTGTGACCATTACCCCTGGGGCACACCTGGCTGTGGCCTGTGCAAAGAAAATCAGCCAGGAAGAAGTCCACTGTTCATCCTGCCATCAGAACCAGTACCAGCACCTGCGTGCCATCACTTGTTTGCCCCCGTCCGCCCATTTGAGTCCGGTTTCTTCCAAAGTTTCTTCCTTCTAGGGAGTTTTTCTTTGCCACTGTTGCCTCTGGTGAGCAAGCTGGAGGCTTTGGGCAGGGATACCATAAAGCACTTTGAGGCAATGTAATGTTGTGAAAATGCACTATACAAACAAAATTGAGTTGAGCTTAGTTGAGTTTAGTTGAGTTGAATTGAATTGAATTGAAAGTCTAAATGGAATCCAGGCCTAGAAGTTTGCTGAAACATAACCTAATATTTAGTCTGCAAATATACTGTAAATGTCAGGTTTTCAGATGTACACCTATATACAGTAACATCTCTGTAACGATAACATGTGATGTAATGTGTTTGTGAAGTAATTCGCCTCTAAGTAAAAATATGCCTACATTGGAAAAACATATTTGGAGAAGAATGCTTTCTTCCCCACAGTTATAATAAACATGAATGAAATGGCGAATGGAGGACATAGGATGTTTCCATGTGAAGCACCTTGCTCCCATGGTGTCCAGCTGGACCGCTTCCATGCTTTGGGGAGCAGAGATTTCATGGGTTTTCCATTACTCAGAGACCCTGGCACACCTTGTTACGTGGGCAGACATTGGAGATGGTGGTAGTGATCCATCATAAAACCTGTGGTTTGGTGATTCTGGCACCCACAGAGAAAACGTGATGGGTGATCCCCCTACGTTTGCCCCAGAGCTCATTATGCTTGAAGTGTTCTGGCTGTTGCAGATGGTCAGACTGTTACAACAGTCTTTGGTCTGCATGCGCTCTCCTGAAAATTTCCCCTGCAGCATGATTAGTGTGGCCTGTTTTCCCCATGGTTATTGCTGACCGTGGCAGGGATGGGAGTCAGTCAAACCAGTGAAGAAGATTCCGCAGGGTGTCAATAGCCTGGACAAGAACCTCAACTTACTTTTTCATCTATTATGCGTTGAATCCTTAGAACCAATAGTAATTAAGAGCCAGCCTGATATGCTGAGCCCTGTCTTTCTTATCAAGTTTTTTTTTTCTCTGGCTTAACCCTTCAAAATCTCTGACTGACACCAAGACAAATGGCTGAATGCAGAAATCATGGTGTCCCCTAGCAGAAGATACACATGCAGCTTCAAAACACAGGGTGGGACTTTTTCTTTGTGTTTTTTTTTTGTTTTCTTTATTTTTTTATTGGATGCCCTCAAAGGCTTCTGGGAACTAATGATGTGTAGGTAACTCTGTTGTTCCTCTTTTGGTCTATCCATGAGAGGGAGAAGCTGTTGATGCCTTCAAGAAAGGGACTTTGAGGAACTATTTACATTGGATCTTGGTCTTTCTCGGGGGCTTCTGAAAGGAATCATTGTTTATAGACAGTGAGAGAAGGGGATGGGGAGGCTTTTCCCTTAGGGTTAATAAACATTAAGGGAACTGTGATGGAAACCACCTGTCTCTTGCGAAACGGCCATGATCCTACACGTACGTGCCTTTTCTTCTGTGTTTTGGCAGGTTTTCTTCTCGATTCATGGCCTGGCGTGTTTGTATGTGCATAGCCGTGTGCATTAGTGAGTAAAGGGCACATTGTAAGCAGCCAGAGAAGATGCAGCTTGTCTCATGAGAATGTTAAGCTTGCCAAGCCAATGAATAGGGCTATCTGTCACGAGGTATTTAAAAGTCGTCAGCATGAAACTGTGTGCGTTTCCACCTGCATTATGCAATGTGACAGTTATATGATAATGCTGGTAAACGGGGCAGATCTGAAAGCAGCAGACTGAGATCCTCAACACAGCTCCCCTTTAAACTGCTTAAATGTATTCTGCTTCTGAACCTTTATTTGATAAATTCATATTAATGGTTTAATGATGTTCAGGACAAATGTGCCTGCAGAGCTGCAGGGTTATTTTATACCTGAATGTTGGTTTTTCTGTACATGTAGCGGTAATCTCCCAAGGACTTAACGAGAATGCATGTAGACCTGTGCAGTTGTTACATTCTGGGGCATTTAGAGTAGTGCCCTCATCCTGAAGTTTCATTTATAGATGCCCTCACTCAATTTCAACAATGCCTTTAGCAGTGTCTGTACTGAGACGGCACTCACAGTGTGTATAATGAGACTGTGCTTCACACTGTCTGGGTGTAATGAAACCCGCATTGTCTTCATACAATTACACGGGAAGCCGGATGTGAGAAGTTGCACATGGCCGATGCTCGTTGGCTCACAAAAGCAGGGGAGGGTCTGAGCCCAAATCCCCCACCACTCTGTTTGCGTTCACTGAGGAGCTGAGGAATTCCTCTCCTTCTGCACCACCGCCACAGCGGCCCCACCCCAAAATGGAAGGCACCACACTAGGTGTTTTCGAGCTCCGCGGCCATGCTGGTGAGGGGCAGGAGCGGGGCGGGAAGGAGACCAGTGTAGGGATTGTGGTGGAGGCCCAGAGTACAGTTAGGACAGCACACCTAGACCTTTCACATGGATTGAATACAGGAGCCTCACACGCAAGTCTGTACTTGTACTCTCCAATGATGAAGGTTCGTATGAGCTCCGCTTAAGCCCACTGGAGTGTCACGATATTCCTCTGAGTGAGTTTGTTTTGTTACGCCTCTCTTTCATTTCTCAGGCACACTTTTCCCTGTTTCTAATGAGAAATCTCAAGGTTACGATGGCGCAACTGATGTTCTGAAAACATCTTTCACGAGGAAAATTTCTGGTTGACAAGACCGGCTCCCCCCAGCCTTATTTACTTATCATTTATTCAATAAACCATCCATCCATCCACCCATGGATGACATACCAGTCCATCACAGGGCACACTCACACAATCACAGAAATGCCATATCACTTAACTACATGTCATGGACTGCAGGTAGAGACAGGAATACGAAACACATGTAAACTCCAAATACACAGAAAGGAGGTGGGATTCTATACCCAATCCCTGGAGGTGCCTGCATTTACATGCCTGCAAGCAGGTTTCATCATCTCTGTGATTTGCTAACTCCAGCCTTCAACCTGACTTGTGTCCAGTGGGCTCCTCCAATTTGCTATGGTTTCAGATACCCATGCAGGTGGTCGTGCTGTTCCAGCTTGTGCCATGCCTTTCTTAAACGCAGCTTGGATCTGGTACTGATTGGTGCGGCTCCTGAGCATTACTGCACAGTAAGTGTCAACAGCTGTCAGACTGCTCATTTGGGAGGGTCACACATCAAATGGATTATTAAATTAGATCAGTTTCTGATGAGTAAGTTTCTCACGAAAGTGTTGATATAGCTGAGCTGACAGTTGTGGCCCGTGGGCATCAGCCATCTGTAGCCGAACATGCTTAAAGAAAGGGACAAGTTGGAGGTAGGAATCTGGTTATGAGTCTGACATGGAAGAGAAATGGCTAGAATTACACACAGAAATGAATACTAAAACTGAGAGAACAAGGAATCTCTCTACAGTCTTACACCCGGCAGCTGGGCTTGTTTTTAATTGATAAAGTAGTTTATCAAACTGTTTACAGAGAAAATGACACCTGGAAAATCTTTTATAATCAATTGTATCAAGTTTTCTTTGTCACACACTAGCACCCCCTACAGGACTGGCAAGAGAACACAATTCATATAGGTTAAAATGTATCGCATAGGGAAGGCACTAAAAGGAAGTGTTTCCCTGCTCCACTGTTTGACTCTTTCCTGTTTTTTTAGTACTTATCCTTATTCTTTGGTGGCATAACTGGAGCTCCACTTAATTATTTTTCCTAATATATAATAATTTATTTATTATTACGTAATGCGACGTTACTACATAATCCATTGTAACAGTTGTGTCAGTGATAGTGATTGAGCAAGCGGCGGGGCTGCAAGCCTGATGCGGCAGTTACACACTCAGAATTTCATAAACAAAAATGGGGCTGAATCAGGAGTTGATGTTTCATTTTAATTTTGGCTACCGGCAAGGCCGCCATTACACACCTGATCATTGTGGAATCCCACTCCTATCCATTTCTCCCCTCTTCCCTTGCTTCTGTCATCTCTGTTAAGAGGCATAAGGACATGAAGGCCGCTAATCCTCAAAATGGCGGGAGCTAGGAATGGTAACGACACGCAGCACTAGGCATGTAGTCCCTGACCATGTGACTCCTGTAGGGTGACATCCCTGCCCTCTAGAGATTAATCCACACACATGCACGGGGTACATGCACTGGGAATTTACCCTTTTGCTGATGTTCTCCTCCAATGCCCCCCCCCCCCCCTCCAGGGTTCCAAGTTCCAGGAGGCATGCTCAGGGCAGGACTGCAGTGGAAGATGTCCATGCTACTTGGAGAAAGGCGGCAGGGTAGGACCCTAACATTCTTCTTCATTCTCCCACCAGTAGGACGTGCAAGTGTTATCAGTGCTTTCTTATCACAGGAGGTAACTGCGTTTACAGAATGTGCTTTCACTGCAATTCTAGAAAGGGAGGTCCACCAGCCTGTGGGACCTCTCTGGCCCAGTCATTAAAAGTCCTGCATTCTTCAACTTGTATGAGCATGGGCCTGCATGAACCTGAAATGTCAGTTTCATGACTGACCCAAGCCCAAATATTTATGGAATTTCTCAGCCCAAAACCAACTTATACCTGTAGCTAACTTTTTTGATGTTGGGCTTCATTTCGACGTCAAACATTAGCCGGCAGTCTGCATACTCTGACACTTGAGTAACGTGAACTTCAATGTTTTCCCTTTACACCTGTTATGGTGTCCACCTTAGCACAAGAAATACAAGCCCAAGCTCGATCCGAAACTAACTGATGCAGGAAAAAATTGGCCTGAGCTCGGCCCAAATCTGCCCAATTGGGCTTGCAGACCTGTAGTATAAAGAAATCAGGGTGCCAGGATAGCCTCTTCCCGTTTTACATTCTGCAGTTCATCAGACCACTGTGTGCGTGCTGGAAAGCAGAAACCTCATGACCTTCAATCTCGCAGGGGCAGCTGAACTCCCTTTGGCAGGTCAACTGTCCATGCCAGCTGCCCTAAGGCATAGATTTTGGCAGGGCTCATCCGGATGTGTTATCCACTGGGGTGGGGTGGGGGGACTCCCCAAGGCCATGGTGTTCCGTCCACCCCCTGCTCCTTAATTATTGGCCCGGCTTCTTCAACGCTCATAGGCAAGCCTTGCTCCGAGGCAGCAGATAAATGCTGCACAGATCCGGTGCTGTTCAACTGACAACAAAATGACAGCTTTGCAAAATGCCATGAATACTTATACTTCCGGATTTTTCCTAAGGCACAGTGCTAAGCCCAAACCAGTGCCGGCTGGGGCCGATGACTCACTGCGGTGTTCATAAGTATCTTTTTACTTTCTCCTGAAGGAGCCTGCAGAGCACATGACTTGTTGAAGACGGGGAGGGAGCGAGGAAGATAAGGATTGGGGGGTAATCACTGCAGCTGTGAACACAGGGTCATAGCCCTTGTTATGAGTGAGAGGTTTGCCTAATAGACAGAAATAACTGCATTTGTCTGCGTAGCATATATCATAACCCTCCTGTAGAGCTCCTGTCAAAGAGGTGCATGTTTAACACCTCCCTGTGGCAGCCATGCAACCTTACAGACACAGATGTCTGAAGGCATTGTATCCCAGGGTCTTCGAGCAGGCCACTCAGTCAATCAGCCTCTGATCTGTCCCTCACACACCAATCACGGTTTCTGATTTGTCTCTCACACACCAATCATGGCTTCTGATCTGTCCCTCACACACCAATCACGGTTTCTGATTTGTCTCTCACACACCAATCACGGCTTCTGATCTGTCCCTCACACACCAATCACGGCTTCTGATTTGTCTTTCACACACCAATCACAGCTTCTGATCTGTCCCTCAAACCCCAGTCATAGCTGATCTAAGTCAGACTGTGCTGCCAGTTAACTACCCCCTTCTTCTACCACCACACACACACACATTTAGGTCTTTGTTTAGCCACAACACAAATAATTTGACTACACTGAAATTAAGTGTTTCAGGCACTTAACCTCGGCAGAAAGAACATGGGGAAATCTGCTGTTTCCTTGCCCTCATTTGTGGGTTGGCACCAGCAAGGGATTATGGGAAGAACCAAGAACAAAGCTATCCCTCTCCAACCAGCTTGTCAAATGGCAAGAGCAGCTCATGACTTCCTGCCTTGGGTGGTTGCGCCTATAGACTTTTATATAAAAGTCTCTCACTTTCCATTTCATCACCCCAGCCTGCTGGCTTTGCAGCATAATCCAGTTGGCAGAGGTGAAGTCAAGCCCAAAGGGCGCTGTATGTCACAATGGAATAAAACAAAACAAAAACCGTGAATTTAGCCAGTTTTTTTCTCAGGCTTAGAACAATTGTTTAGTTCAGTCTGATCAACTTCAGTTAATAATTTCCCTTCTGGTTTATTCCATAATCAATAAGGGTTAAGCCTCTGTTGTATTGGTGTTGGTATCAGTGTTGTTCTCAGTGCATATTCAGTAGCTGTGCACCCACAGTGACTCCCTGTCTTTCTGTACATGCATACATGAATGTGTGTGTCAGCCTGATGTCAGGACGCAGGATATGCCAGCAGTCATTATTTATGTCTCATGACCCTGGACCTGCAAGTAAAACAACAATTAGAGGTGGTGTCTCTACCTAGAAGGTGCCCTTCACAGTCCGCCCTGCAGTAAATCACACGGTGGGTCGCATATTACACACCTTGTTCCATCCTCGTTCAGGCTTAACTGCTGGGTAGTAATTTGTCTGCATTTGGTTTCCCTTGTTCTGAGGGCTCTGGGTTGTAGCTCTGTTCTCTGCAGGCGTGAGGCTGTGGTATAGAGGGTAGATATGAGGAGGGCAAGCCGTATCAGCCTGGGTTGCTCTGATATTGTCACCCTTTGCTATTGGCTTGGCTTCTTCTGATTTGACTTGAGATGGTTGTAAATGATGCACCATTCAGGCTCTGATTTTGGGGGCACATTAGAGAAAACCCAAGGCCAACAGCAGCAAGATTTAGAAGGAAAGTATCCAGGTTTTCACTTTCAATTAAGCGAGCTGGTACACCTTATGCCCCTCTGCAACCTCTCCCAGAATAAGTGGCTGCAAGACGGATGGATGCATGGATGGATGGATGCATGGATGGATAGATACCTGCAGCTTGAAGACCTGGATTTCATGCATTTTTATTTGTGGTGACCAATAAAGCCAGGTTTCTATGGCGATGATCTACCCTGCTGTGTGCAGCACAGTCCAGTTCTGTGTATGTGCCATTGGGCTGTCGCACAAACAGATTCTAAGCCATGTCCAGTACATGGAGTCCCGGTTTAATGAGGACATTTTTGAAGAGTCACTGTCAGTAGATACTCAGCACACATGTAACAGTTTTAATTGAGAGTTAGAGCCTGCCAATGTGCCTCCTAAAGCAGATGTACTACTCCATCTTCTATCTAACCTTTCTCCACTCCTCCTATCTTTATGGCCTGAGTTATCCCACATTCTCATTTGCAAACACCAGGCAGTGGAAGAAACAGACTAGAGGGATTAAAGGAGAAAAAAATGATCGTCCTTCATCTTAACTGCACAATGTAAACATGTTCCATATTAAAACCATCTGGTTTAAAGCACAGCTGCATCAGTGGGCCAGGGGTTTGTGGGGGTCAAGGGGAAGTTTGAGACACTGACAAGATAGTTTGTACTTGGCCCTGCAAAATCAACAGGGCATTTATTTCTTAAAGCGGGGGACCACACAGCAGGTTGGGGAACATGGCCGTGTTTAGCTCTCGGATGGCCCCTTTGGGACTGTGTCGTGGGCTACCTGGCAGGCTGCCGGTGTTTCTGAGAGAACGAGCTGGAAGCCCAGAGGTGCGCCGATTCCGCCAGGGGAATTTCTGTTTGCCATGCAGTTAATTGATAATGAAGTGAAACTGCGTAGTGGAGATGCCATGTGGTTATGCCTGGATTGTGCTTATATCAAGAGAACATCTCACACCTACGTCAAACCTCGCACTTCCTCATAGTAAACTCAGAATTTATACATTTATATTTAAGCTTTGAAGAAGACCTTTGTTATCTATTTACATATGTATACCCTCATTGCCACATAACCCCTTCAGCAGTTCCAGGGGCCTGGACCACAAAACGAGGGTTGTTGGTTAGCTAGATAGCTTGTTGCGTTAACAGTACCCCAGTTTAAACGGACATTATCTTCATTCACTATATTTAGTCCAGACTGTCTTAAATCCTGCGAGTTATCTTGCTAACCCAAAAATCCAGCTTTGTGAGACAGGCCCCTGATCCAGCAGTTGGACGTAAAAGAGATATTTATATATGTTTAGCTTACAGTATAATGGGCTAACCCAAATAGTGCATTTAAGTTGTTGTTCCATGTGTGTGGAGATTGCATGTTCTTCCTGTTTTCCCTGGGGACTCCAGTTCCCCCCCGCAGCCCAAAAACATGCTGAGGTAGGATAAAGTTACCAAATTGCCTGTGTTAGTGAAGGGTGTGTGAGTGCCCAGCGATGGGTTGGTGCCCATCCTGAGTTGTTCCCTGTCTTGTGTGCTGGTAGCCTTGGGGATAGACTCTGGACCCCCCGTGACCCGGAATAGAATAAGTGGTTTCTGAAAATGGATGGATTAATGGATAGATCATTTCCAATTCTCTAAGGAAAATATTGGATTCAGATTACTCTGTGTAGATAGTTCAGTTATACATTGTTGTTAAATCTGGAGACTATGGATAAATCTACGTCATTCAAGTACTGCAATAATGGAAGATAGTATCAGCGACATGTTTACGATGAATTAAGAAAGAATAGGTCAAGTCATTAACTGCCAGATAATTCTGAAATGATGGCCATTTAGAGTATTATTTTCCTTGACTATAGTTTGTCAAACATTCAGTCTTAATTAGACATTTTTATTAGCCATAGATACTTGTCATTCTGGATTATAAGAAGGTTCATGGAGTCTAGATTCCCATTGCAGTTGTGGGTCTCATTCAGCGGTATCACCATTTCCATGGCAACGTTCAGCTGCAATATCTATGCTACTTTTAACTTGTTTATTTTTTTGTTTTGATTGTACAGGTTGTGCATTAATTTTGTTGAGTACTGAAATGTAGAATCAATTCAGTTAAGGTCAGCGGGTTCAGAGAAAGGAAAAGCATCCAATCTTCTCAAAGGGCTTTGGTTCCCTGAAACTGCCTGTTTGTCTTTCTGTTTTGTTCCTTCTTTGTGTGTTTTCATTCCATGCATCAGGGACACTGTGGGAAAGTGCGACAGCTTTGGTCTGTCTCGGTGCTGTTTCTCATTCAGCTGTGTTGTCTGACGCACAGGTGTAGCTGCTAGGCTCACAAAAAACTTTGGTCTGCAACCCTTGCTTTTTATAACAAGTGTAACCTTTAGTCTGCTGGGCCAACGATTTGAGAAGGGGATTCATTAAGAGCAGCTTATTTTCCTTGTCACTGGGCCCATGAAGGTATGGACAATATCAGGAGATGAATAACATCCTTTCCCTGTTTTTTTTTTTTTTATTCTTTTTGCCATTCATTTCCCTTTTATCTTCAGCGGACTGCATGTGGCGACTAACAGACTGATCTGAACTGTACACTTGAACGCAATGCTGCCCCCTGTCTATATAAATGAGCGTGTATCACACTCTCCACTGGAACTTCGGGAGAGATCTTCAGTTTTCTTCTGTGTTCTCTTTCCAGGACTCTGAGATTTGATTCCTCCCAAATTAGGTCATAATGTCACAGCCAGTTAGACTCCGCATTCATTGAGTTATAACTGTATGGTTATAAGTGTATGGTCTTAGTCTCTAAATAGTGGCATGCAGTTTTAATCTTTATCTCAGGGCAATCATTTGATCTGCTTGGATGAGTGTTGAGCAGAGTAATGAGAAACCATGTGAATGATCCAACAGATACTGCTTCAGGTCCACATTACCTTCATCGTCTGAGCCCTCCAGTAGGTCACCTAGGACCTTGATCACCTCAGAATGTGAAGTATTATAAAATAAGAAATAGGTTAATTGCCAGTGTTCACAATGGTATGCAGTGTACATGTTTCGTATTAATTTAGAATTTTGAACTTTATGCTACAGTGCCAGCAGGTGGTGCAGGTTCAAGTCCAGGAAGGGGGGGGGGCTCTGCTGTTTTAGCACTGACAGAGGAGGCGGTTAAACCAGATTGTTTATGTAGAATGGTCCAGCTGTATAAATGGACAGCGGTGCAGATGTGTGACCACATGGGTCTTGTTGGAAGTATGATCTAGAACATTCTGGGATGATGTGATTGTTTGCTTGATAAGCCAAGGAGTCTGCCAGTCGGTCCATCTTAATTTAAGTAGGTGGAAATCTTGCTGACCGGTGTTGATTTTAGGTGACAGCTGGGGAGGGGGCTGGTGGTGCAGAGTGGAGTTCCATGCTTAGTCAGTCTGCTTGCCAGCCCACCAAACAACCTGGAACCCCATGCATCACCTGACCACAGCTGGACTAAGCCACACATCATGTGGAACATGGAAGGCTGAGAGAAGGAGCGTGGGACTTTTCAAGTACTCAAATAATGGAAGATAGTATCAGCGAAATGTTTAAAATGAATTAAGAGAGAATAGGTCAAGTCATTAACTGCCGGATAATTCTGGAACGACGGCCATTTAGAGTATTATTTTCTTTCACGGTACTTCGCAAACATTCAATCTTAATTAGACATTTTATTAGTCATAGATACTTGTCATTCTGAATTATAAGAAGGTTTAAGGAGTCTAGTTTCCCAATGCGGTTGTGGCTCACATTCCGCTGTATCACCATTTCCTTGACTGCCATGTCTATGCTACTTTTAGAATAGTGTTATCTGCCCACTTGGACAGGGATACTGCAGTGATGGATCCTTTGTGGCAGAGTTCCTTCAGGAAGGGTTTGACATCAACCAGGGTATACAGGGACAGATACAAGGTCTGCTGAGGTTGTTCCACATGATCTTTGTGCCCGAATGACTGAAGAATGATGGATGACAAACTGCTGATGATGACGGATTGTAAATAGTATGACTGAAGCAATGTTTCAAGGGTAGACGTGCTCTGAAGTATTTTGTTACAACACTATTCATACCATTCTGAAATGGAATCCTTTTTGGCATTATGGCGAATTTCGTGTCAAAGTACTTGTTGATTTGAAACCAAAGGATTTGTTGCATTCGGAAATTGACGGGAACATATATTACGTTAACGGAGAAGTTTGGGTCTGATAATTCCCTGAAGGTTTTACACTCTTTTTTTGTTGGATCTCCCTGTCTCTCCCCTTCCTGGGTATATTTGTAGCCCCCAGTTAGTACCATGCACATTTATTAATCAGTTTAAATCATTACTCATTAGTAGATGCTACTGTGGCTTACATTGCTGAGTATTAGATCTGAAAGACTTGCTTTTGCTGAAAGGCTTGCATCCATTGCTTTTATTGATTTTGTCAGCTGGATGTCGCAGCAACCATGCAGGTTTTTAGCAACAGCACCCAGTGCTGCCCCGTTGCATAAGTGTTGCCCAACGTCGTTTCACAACTAGTTTAACGATGGACAAAATGACTGAGCCATCTCAGGCTGAGAGTGACATAGTTTATTTAGCTTTCTGTCTTTTCCCCCCTGCTTGTCTGTGAGTTTTTGGACAGGGGGCTGGGGGAATTAAGCTATCAAGTCTGAATCAACTATTCATCCACATCCACCCGTCTGAATGTTCCCTTGTGTGCTCCTCACACAGTGCAGACTAGTCATGCGGTGTGACAGGTAAAACCATCCCCACAGCTACACTACCTTTGAACAATGGGTTCCTCTAAATCCCAGGGCCTAATGAACTAAGACGGGCTGAGCTGGGGAATCTGTCAGCTCATGGATTCTCTTGCCCATGCCAACAGGAAGTAAGATGCATTCTGGGTCGGTTGGTTTAAAAAAGTGGAATAGTCTCTTTTGTGCCCTTTGTCAGGGAGGAGATTTGCTGTATAAGCGATGCATTCTGCTACAGATTAATCTGGCTGGAAACCTTTTTCCACCAGACTTAAAAATATGAAAATATCAGCGGTTATTAAATGGAAGCATGCTTGTTTTTGGCTTGGGATGGCTGGGGCTGCAGGGTGAATCGCTGATTCAGTCAGTGAGAATTGTGACATTTTCTTGTCTATGGTGGTTAATCTCTATAGTCACAATGAACCACACTCACCACAGGTGACTGATTCATATCTTCAGGAATAATTAGTGATGTTTTCGGGAAAATGGTCCATTGATTTTATTACAGCTGATTGTTCCATTGGAGGTCTATATTCTTTTGTCTTTTTCTATATTCTTTATTCTTTGTGATACTCTGTGTTCCTGTTCATGAGACATTCCCATTTTTATTGCACGAATGAAATACACAATGGAGTGAGCTGAAATGTGCCCTGGCTGAGCACTGAAGTCAATCAACTTTTGGGTGAATTAGCTAGATATCTGTTGTCAGTGAATGAATACTTTTTTGCAGAAGTATTTTCCAGAGGGAATCTTAAAAAATAAATCAGTTGGTCTATTTACTGGAAAATTAGGGCAAAGTCCTCAATACCAGTGATTCCCAACCCATGGGTTGTGACCCAAATTTGAGTCGCGGCACATTCTGAAAGGGTCATGAGGCAGAGTTGGAAATGTAAGCATTTTAAAACCAATAAGCTCCTATGCTGAGCCATGATCAGATTTCCCAGCCACAATCCTAGAATTAAGCTATATAAGCAGTTCTTGGGTTTGCAACTGCTTAACGCAAAACTAGTGAACATTCAGCCAATCCGAGAAGCCAAACCACAGACGTTTAATTTTAAAGTTACTGGCACATCCAATCAGATTTGTGTGTTAGGCATCAATTGGCATAAATTGCAGTGTGAATTGTGTGCTTGACATTATCACTAATCCCACCTTTACAGTGAGATGTGATCCTGTTTAGTAGTTAACCTGGGATACTGTTAAATTCTGATTATAGTAAGTGGGATGTGTATCTCCCACATTCTCAACAGTACTATGTGCCAGGTCCAGGTGTTATTGTGAAAATAATGATTGTTTTTCGTTCATTGCTAACATTTTGGTGTGCTCTGGATTGTATATCTGAATGACCTTACGGTGGTATGTGTTGGGGTGCACATTCTGTTCTTGGTAGGTAATCCAGTAATTAGACTGGGAGGAACCTGGAAACTTTAGTGGGAATCAAACTGCGCTTACGTTTCCGATTACACCTGTTTTCAGGGGAAATGAGCGTCCTTGAACAGCTAGCCCAGATGTCATATAGGTTCATATTTGTCGATCTCGCCTGGACATTTTCTAGATGTTTGGTCATGTTTTTGCGAGCAGCAGCTTGGCGCTGATGACTGTTTGTGTTTGGCTCGCCCTGACATATTAAGGTGATATTAGGAATAGATAAAGCTAATTCCCAGTTATCAGCACAGTACAGGTATCCTCAGGCTATTGTTTTGCAGGGAGCAAATATGTAACGTGAAAAGCATTTTGGGGTAAGATTTTTTTCATTGGCATCCAGTCATAAACAAGCATTTTTTCTGGTTAACTGATCTTATCGGGGAACTAAACACGTTTTATCCAGTCCAAATGTGCACAAGGCAGTGTTTACGGTGCCTTTTTTCATACATAACTAGTGAGTTATTCTGGTTTTATCGATATTTATTAAGTATCATTATTATAAGGTAAAACTTTAAAGTTTGAACTTATTATGAAAGTTAGTAAATTATATACTGTATAGTTATGTTGCATTTAGTCCTTCTGTATTGTCCTTTTGGCTGCTGTAACAACAAAAACTTCCCAACTGTGGGATTAATAATGGTTTTCTCTTATCTTATATACTGTATAAGTGTCCCATGAATCTCTTTAAATTTTTGGATAATGCAGTTTGGTTCCAGTGGGGCCCGGGTCACACCTACATCACAATACCCAGCGTCCACCTCAGCTGCACCAGCCAAAACTAGTCAATGAAGGTCCGACAGCCCCCATGTGGAGAGGAAGCTTCATGCGGCTCCATTATGAATGTCGACACAAGCCAGCTGTCAGTGCAGCACTCTTGTAAAGATCATAGATGGTTGAGTATCTTGAGGACTTGACCAGCCATCAGCAGAACCACTTTCATTCCGTGTCTTCGTCTTAGTTAGTCAAATAACTTTTTCAGTGCAATAGCCTAACAAACATGTGCAATGTTCTACTTTTGTGGACAATATACTTTCTATCTATCTATCTATCTATCTATCTATCTATCTATCTATCTATCTATCTATCTATCTATCTATCTATCTATCTATCTATCTATCTAAAAATCAAACAGATTTGTCCTCATTATTACTCATTAATACTGTTACCTGTGGACATCTACACAGGAGCTGCTGCTTCCTCCCTTAGAAATAAGGTGACAGGAAGTGATGAAGAAGTGGTTTTAGTGTGTGTGGGGGGTGGGGGTGCAGCTGGTTTGGAACTAATTTGGAAAAGAGAGTAATTTTAGAGTAATCACACGTTAAAATAAACAAAGGTGATAAGGGTCTGTACAGGACATGTTATTTGTATATCTTCAAGCAGTGTAACATTGTATATAAAACCGTACCCTCTTCCACTTAACTGTTTTTTTGCTTTATTCAGGGCCAGCCAGGGCCCCTGGGCCCAATCGGGCCAAATGGGTCTAAGGGCTCTGTGGGAGACCAGGGCCCCTCGGGGCCGAAAGGTGAGAAGGGGCGTCCAGGAATTAAAGGTCCATCGGGCCCAAAGGGAGACAAAGTAAGTTCTCAGATTTCTCAGTATCTTTAGGTCTTGTCTTTGTCTCCTCACAAAGACAGGCAGTTCAGGTGAATTAGTAACTCTGAATTAAAGCTGCTGATTGTCCTGGGAATGAAGAATGAAGTGATATTTTGTCAGTGTGCCTCCAGATTACCCAGTGTCTAACTGTACATATTAACAATAGATAGGTAGATGTAGGCATATATAAAATGCTTTATATGCAATTTGTGATTTCATGGTTTGTAGAGGAATGTAAAGCATGTATTATCAGCGTTCTGTTTCTCTAAAGATGTCTACAGATGTTCATGCATTTCCTGCAGTATCCGTGTGCACCGACTTGTCTCCATGATCATGTGTTCACAGGGACCAATGGGTGTGCCGGGGTTCCCAGGGATCGATGGCGTTCCTGTGAGTGTCAGCCTCAGCTCACCCCTTGAAATCGCACTCGACATTTCTCACATTTTCCCCCTTCCCATGTCTTCACCCATAGCAGATATATTCCTTTCCCCCCACACCTGTGGACCCTGCGACTCCACTTAGGAAGGAAGTTAAATAAGATGAATGTAGATCTTCTCCTAGTGGTGATGACACATTTACGCCATGGCAGGGTCATCCTGGCCTGGAGGGGGTCGGGGGACCTCCGGGACGTGAAGGCTGCAACGGCTCTGTGGGTGATGTAGGTCTCAGTGGGCCAGATGGCCCAGAAGGACTTCTAGGACAGCTGGTAAGCTGGTTGTGGAGAGTCAGTTACCCATTCTGGCTTCAATGTGACAAGACACAACCTTACTTACTAGCTAATAAGTGTTGTCACGCTTTCTACCATCTGCTTCCCGTTTTAGGGACCAAAAGGGCCTAAGGGACAGAAAGGAGACCCTGTGTACTCCGAACGGCCCAACGTTGGGCACAAGGTAGCATGTCCTTTTCACATTTATGATATATACCTCCTTTCATGAACGTATCTTACATTTTTCACATACTTCCCATTACTGGTCAGCAAAGACTTGGCAGGTATAGACAATACCCTTTGCGGTAGCCTAAATTGGCAGGAGTAAACTTACATGACCTTGCTGAAACCACAAAACTCCCCAGGCAAATGGATCGGCTTTGCCCACAGCATCTTACTGCCATTACAAAGCAAGCTGGCATTCCTACAGGCACCAGCTTGAAACTCTAATCTTGAATATATGGTTGACATTTGCCGTAGTGCAATGCCTGCTTATTTTCCTGGTATTTTGTAGGGGGAGTCAGGCCTGCCAGGATTGGATGGACTGATTGTAAGTGTTCTACCTGAATGGAAAGACTTGCCTAATATTGTTGTTCAACCAAGTATGGCTGGAACCAGCTGTGCAATTATGAAAAATGGTCTACTGATGATAGTTCAGGTAACTGAGAATCAGTTATCCGTAAATAAGGCCAGCATGCAACCGTGTCTATGGCAGTTCCTATGTATGAATTGCGACTTGTTTGCCTATTAATAACACTTGTTTACTTCTTTCAGGGCCCACGTGGTGCGGCTGGGGTCCCTGGCATGATTGGACATAGGGGTCCCAACGGCCTTCCTGTATGTATAAGAAGGGACTCCTCTTTTTTTAAAAATGAGCTGACTCTCATCGTTATGCATGGAATTAGCATTACATACCCTGATTGTTTTAAACATGATTTGCATTGCATTATCTATCTTGATGAAACTATGAGGAGAATAAAATGTAGATGCCTATCGAGTGAGTTGGAGGTTGGTCACATTTGCTCTCCTACTCCTATTCTTATCTCCTTCAGGGCCGGCTTGGTCCACCTGGTTTGCCAGGCCCAGCAGTAAGTTCTACACAAATTCTGGTTGGCAGTTGTAGTTTTCACTGCCCCCGTATACATTTCAGTTTTTTTTTTCACCAAAATAAGGTTCTGAGCTAGTTTTGGGCTGACTCTGCTGGTTCGGGAGTAATTGTGGGCCAATTCTGAGATAATTCTGGCCTGGTCCTTGGCCAGTTCTCAGCTGATCTGTGATCTCTTTTCCGTTCAGGGCAGCCCAGGACTTGGCCTAAAAGGGGAAAAGGGAGACAAGGTAAGATGTTTCCCCAAACAGGCATCAACCCGGCCTGGTAAAATATCATCTCCTCTTTGGGTGGACTGCACCATCCACCATCTTTCTCTGTACCTTTATTATGCTCCTCTAACTGTTTTATTTCTTTCGTATACCCCCACCCCTAAGATAGAATGGAATATTGATATATTGATACTTCATTCATCCTAGTGGGGAAATTCTCTTTTCTTCTCAATGCAACACACAGCTAACAGGAGGCAGGGTTTGTATGGTGATGAACATTCTGGAAAAATCATGAAATTAAGAAATCACATATTCCACACCTGGGAAAGTCAGAAAAAAATCTGAAAGTTTTGGAAAAGTCATGAGATTTTTGAGAACTATGTTTTTTTTTTTTAAATCAGCATTTGCCCCCATATAAACCTCTCTCGCTCGATCAGTACCTTGATTCTACTTTCTGCGTCAGAGCAGGTTATGTGTATGGAAGGCCATTGGGCCAGAAAATGAGAGAAAAAACGTCTTGAAACGGCCGTCATCCCCTCTAGACACTGTATTTTTCCTCTTCTACATGTTGCTTTCCTACTGAATATTGGCATTAAAATGCGTTTAAAGACGGTGGTGACATGCATTTTTATACCACGCAACATGGTACGAATGTATGTGTTAAAAAAAGGTCTTTCAGTACTAAGATGTACCTAGGACAGGCTAATACTTTTCTGTTCAAGGGCAAAAAGTTTCAGGTATTCGTTGCTTATCAAACTTCTTGTGTTGTGTTATTACTAACATATGATATCATTTTGGCTATTAATCATAACCACTTATACTCAAAATTTATAAAAATTTCTATGATGAGGTTGTTTTGTCTGATATGCTGAATAATATGTCTAAACTGGAACAAGTAAAGTAAAGGGCAGCAATCTGTAAATTATTATTAAGTTGGAAAAGTTTGTGCTAAAAGATAAATTATTTATGCATGCCATTATACTGTAATTCTCCTGATGCGACATAAGCGCAATACATGCATAATAAATGCCACAAATGAATTAAGTAAAATATTATCTTGAAGTGTACCCAAGTGAAGTGTTATAGAATGTGTAAAGTTGAAATATTAGATCCTGTAAACAAAAAAGGTGTGTGTGTGTGTGTCTGTATGTGTGTGTATGTGTGTGTGTGTGTGTCTGTGTGTGTGTGTGTGTGAGAGAGAGGGAGAGATTCTTCAATGTCAATGTCAAAGTGGTTACTGGAAGGAACACATTTAATATATAAAATATACACTTTCACGATAGATATAAAGTCATGTCAAGCTTGTAATTCCATGTAAGTGCAGGTCCTGAATGGGCTGAGCAACAAAGATTTCTTTGAATCGTTTCTTGGAAATTTAGCTTGAAGTCCTGGAAATTTGTTGATCAAAGAATGTACAAACCCTATTGAGGATAACATTGTCAGCTGACGTGCAGCATCCCTTGAGCTAGGAGTTAAGGGCCTAATAGTGGCATCAGTCTTTCTGGCCTGGGATTCAAACCTGCAACCTTCTAATTACGGACTAAGAGTCCTCACTGCTGTGCCACACATTGTTGCCGTTTGTGCTGCTCCTTTGCCCTTTCAGAGTCTGCATTCCCACCCTTATCCATTCCCTGTCTTACGCATATCTGACCCCTGTACACTGGCCCTCTCCCCCACCCTCCAGGTGTCTTCTCTCACCATGCCAACACAATATTTGTCGCATTCATTCACAAAACCACACCACACTGTTGACTTCCACGCAAAGTACCTCTGAATTGTTTAATTTTGTTGTTTATTCGCCAAGTGCTCGTGCATTCCTGTAAAGCTATATTTACTGGAGAGCTTAGAGCTCGTGCCCAGATTCATGCACTGCTGTGGTGCTGGGATTTCTGTATTCCAACTGCATCACAAACACCCAGTGACCAACACAAATGTCCCCGGGTCGTGACAATAGAGATTCTGATTCTGATGTCTTTCACACTGGTGTCCTGTGTTTTATGTCACTGCCAACTGCAATCCAAATGAATAACTTAGTTCTTGTTATTGCACTGTTAGGTCTAAACCTAAGAATGAAATAATATGATGAAAACTGGTCTGTTCACTGCCATTTTAATTTCTGACTCTCACTGAAATCACCTTCTGTCGTCTATTGTGTTTTCTTTTTCCTCAGACTTCAGTTCAGAAGTCAGTGGAGCGGTTAGGATTTAACATGGAATTTGTAGTTCTTTTCTACCTCCCAAAAATGACCATCATCAGTAAAAATAATTCTTCCGTTCTTGTGTTCATGTACTGTTTAGCCCAAACAGAACCAACAAACTTTAGATGTGACCTCGTAGGTTGTGGGTGCTGGTTAGTGTTTTTGTATCCCTACCTCGCAGTTCAGCTGTTCCCGATGTGGGATGTAGTGTGGCCTGTATAGATTTGAGGTGTAATGTTGGATTCAGCCACAAGGTGGCGATACATGACGCATGGCCATGCACAGCACACTAGACAGAGTTTTTCTGCTTTTGGGGCTTGCAGTTCATGTCAGGTCAGCCACCTCATGCTGGCATAGACCAGCCTTCTCCACCCAGCTGACGGTTATCCTTGGGAGCACACCCAGTGCCCCTCCACCCAAGAGCCTCCTGCACTGTGCCAAGTAAAATCTTTTTATTTTTCTTTGCTTGCCATCCAGGGAGATGTGGGCCCACCTGGGGACCCTGGCAGCCCACTCAGCAATACGGTTGTGGAGTTTATGGGCTTTCCTAAAGGAGACAAAGGATCTAAGGTTTGTAAGAGCCTTTTCCAAGGTCCAGGGTACATGTCACACACAAGCTGTTCTGGCTGATCTACAGGTAAAATAATCCACATGCATTTTTTTTTTACATTTTAAAGAAATCACACACAATTATGTTTTCAAGATGACAGATTCATATTATATTTTGCCACCTGGGTGTTGACTGTCCCTCACTGATTTTCTTTTTCAGGGTGACGAAGGATTCAAGGGCATTCAAGGCCAGCCAGGGTTAGCTGGACCTTCAGTAAGAGCCTCTGCTTTTGTGAAAGTCCTCCTTTTAGTGTTCAGTTACTAATGAGACGCATTAGGTCCAGATTACTGAAGCTTAAACAGGTTTTGTAACTCTGTCAGTCATGAGGTCCTGGGGCCTGTATAAGAAGCGGGGTTACTGGCTTATCGGGGTAACTTGTTGAGTTTAAGGTAGTCTGGGTCTGGGCAACATGTAAGTGAACGAATATGAAGTCATTTTAAACTGTGGTACCTTAAATGCAACAAATTACCCCGATAAGCCAGTAACCCCGCTTCGTAGTACAGGCCAATGGTGCCTGAGCTTTAACTGGCATTTTGAAGTAGGACCATAACACAGCCGTTAGTAACTCTAGCCACAAATGCTGCAGTCCTATAGGATTTATGATTTATTTTTATAAAGAACAGAATGACACCTAGAACATAAGGGGAAGTAATTCATTCCATCAGATATTTCATTGCAGTGATGAAGACATACGGCAGTGCAGAAAACAAACGTCCGATTTACCTGCACAGCACCAGAAGGACTTGTGATTGTTAAACATGTTAACCATTCGTTCTGAAACTTCTTGTCTGTCTTAGTATTTCTGTATAAGTGCTATAATCTGAGTACAAACAACCAAGAAAGTGTATGAGGTTCTAAGGAATTGCTGTTGTCCCCAGGTCACTTCTGGGTTCCCAGGCGAGGTGGGCGAGAAGGGAATTATTGGCCTTCCTGGAGGACGGGTATGTTACTGCCTTTTTACCTCCCAGGGCACTGTGCAGTGCTACGGGGAGGATATCTATACACTGTAGATATCCAGGTTGCATGTGCAGTTGCAGTGCATGTGTAGCAGGAATGTTTGCGATGCTTACTGGCGTGTCGGCCTGCAGGGCGTTTCAGGACTGCATGGACCTCATGGGCCTCCTGGCAGACCAGTAAGTTCACCTTAATGAATCCCAAGGCCGTTTTCCCTTTGCCTTCCTCGGTCTCATCTAACCTCTGTGCTTCTGTCTCTGCAGGGCTTTGTCGGCAGCCTTGGAGCCCCGGGCAGGCCTGGATTCCCTGGCCCCAAGGTGACTGTGGATTGGCAATGTTGCATCAATCTGAAGTTAACTAACCAAAACAAGCAGGGCACAGGGCCTACCAGCTTACTCAATTACGAGTAAGGATAGGAAATGCATGTCATTGGTGAAGATGACCAACGTTTTTCTGTCTTTAGGGCTATCCTGGAGATTCAGGGCCCCCAGGACCTACTATTTACAGTGATGGCCCAGGGCAGTATGTGCAAGGTAACAGCCTTTTCAAAACAACTGTTACTTCCTCATAAGTCATTTCACAAATGTACTATTTGTTATATATGCAATTTATACAATATAACCTATTCAGAATGTTTCCTTAGGAAAGGCATTCAGTGTATGATATGAGTGAAAAGCTTGGCAATGTGTGCACATGGCCCCTCTAACTTACTACAGGCCCCCCTGGTGAGCCAGGTACTGATGGGCTACCTGGGCCACCTGGAGATCAAGGGCCAGAGGGCTTCCCAGGGCAGTCTGGGCCCCTAGGGGTCCCATCCTATATTCCAGGTAGGACAGTATCTTAGGGCGTACTCATACTTGGCCCAGTTGCCTTGTACCATGCCCAAGCACAATTGTCCCCCCTCCCTACTCCCCTGCTGGTCTGTGCTCACACTGCCCTTAACATTCCAGGCCCAAGCACGCTTTCATCATCAACATGCGACATTTTGTATTGAAGAAAACATAGGAATAAAAGTGTTATTGCACAGCAGAATGGAGTTCATGATTAGCGTCCTAATTTTCTGGCTTATTTGGAGTCATGTTGAGTGCGACGACACAGAGCCCTCTTACAGATTTATCAAGTATGCAACATTGCAATTTTCATTTAATCATGCTCCATGTATAAGAAGTTAGTCCCATATTTGACCAAATATCTCAGAGTTTTTGTGTGTTGCATCCAGCTGTTCCTGGATACTCTCATCGACTCAAATTTCTAGCTAACACTGCACTTTTGCCATAGACGAAAGTGATCTCTTTGCCGCCATTTTTGGTAAACGTTTGTCACTACCTGATCTGCACAGCCTACCCGATCTGTTCCTTTTGAGTCCAGTTCATGTGTACATGTGTGCATGCGTGTGCCAGTTGCATCATTGACATCACGTCTGTGTTCTGTGCCCTGGCATGATATGGAGCCATCACACTAGTCGAAGGAACTAGACGTGCTTGGGGGTGAAACGTGTTTGAGCACGGTACAATTACTTAGTGTGAATATACCGTTATTTTTTCATGGTCTCGAGTCATATGAGTGAGATTTTTCTCCGCCATCACTCATCTCCATCCTGATGTTCGCAGGTGAGCCAGGTGCACATGGTTTTCCAGGACCTTCTGGACTCAAGGGGGAGAAGGGGAACCCTGGCCCACCAAGCGACAGCCTGGAAGGGCTGCCAGGAATTCCTGGTCCCCCAGGTCTCCCAGGACCCCCTGGCCCGAAAGGGGTACCCAGTAAGTGTAGTAAGCAGTCTGTACTGACAAAAATGAAGAGTACAAGTTAGATCCCCACTATCTGGCCTATCTGTGTTTCTGGGTCTGTTGTATTCCTGGGGGAACTTCCTACAGATACCCAGATGATTAATGTACTTTCGGGTGATGGGTATAGTTCAGAGAATGGTACTGCTGCTCTCATAATATTCACTTACTGAGATCCTCAAAGCATCCTTTGCAGAAGTTAAACTGGTTTAGCTTCAAGTTCCACATTAATCCTTGGTCAGTAAGTCACGACCCAATTAAATAATAACAAAACACAATAAAAGCAAAGTTGTCAGTGGAAGGGATATTATTTTTTTTTTATGTGTTTTTTTGTCTGCAAATTCATGAGCCAGCAAATAAAATTTGGCTTGTTTAATTTATGCAGAGTTGTCTGAGAGAGGCGGACCACCTGGACCAAATGGACAGAGGGGACCGCCTGGGGCCCCTGGGATCAAAGGAGGGAAAGGTAGCCACAGTGCCAGTGTTGGAGGGAGTGAAGCAAGCCTTTCACATCAATGAAAATTAAATTGACTTTGTCACGATGGCCTACCAAGTGGCTCAGTTAAATAAAGAGCCTGAATTCTGTCATCTCTCTGATTGTGATTGGGCATTTGTAATGGCAGAATGGTATGGTCCTGTCGGGTCAGTGTGGTTACCTATACAGTACGATCTTTGTATGATCTTCTTCCCACAACCATTCGCATTTGCTTTTCCCAGGAGACGATGGGGCCTGCCAGTGCTTGGGGGATGAAGGGGTTGGGTTGCAGGGTTCTGAGGGCACAGTGGGCCCTCCTGGCATGTTTGGATTAGATGGCCCCAAGGGCGTGGTTGGTGATCAAGGCCCACAGGGCTTCATTGGTGCTCCAGGTCCCAGGGTGAGTCATATAAAATAAGTAGGGTCGCTTGGAGCTGTGTGCCTCCTCCTTATTGTTGAATGAAGTTCTATGACAAGTAGTTATTTGCATGCTAATGCAATTTCACAGTCATCCAGTGTGAGACTGGCTATCTTGTCTCCTCAGGGGACCAAGGGTGAGTCAGGCTTGCCTGGGCCAAAGGGAATCAAGGGTGATACATTCATCCCTGCAGGATTGAAAGGTGTGAAGGGTAACATGGGTGGTCAGGGTCCTCACGGCCCCCCGGGGAATATTGGTAGGCCAGGAATAGATGGACTCCCCGGCTTCCCTGGGCTGCCTGGACCTCCTGTGAGTCACTGTCCTCCATCTCATGTCTACAAATGCTTGATCCTTCCTTCTTTCCTTAAATATATTGGGGTATTGATGGTCAGATGTTCTTCAAAACCTCTTCTTCTGCAGGGTGACACTGGCGCTGTTGGGCTCCCCAGAGACCGCGGCATCCCTGGGCCACCTGGACTGAAAGGCCATCCAGGTCGAGTTGGAGAACCTGGGTTTGGGTACCCAGGTTATGCTGGCATCCGTGGCCCTCCTGGAGATCCAGGCGCTGATGGCCTTCTTGGACAGCCTGGTTTACCTGGCCCTCCAGGTGAGGTTCTTTTAACCAGCCGGGTTCATTGATGTACATGCAATACATCTGATGAATCAAGCTGTCTGCCTCAGTCATAGAACTGATTCATCCTTTAACAACAACTGAACCAGTGTAAGCCAGTCAACATTTTATTTTATTAGTCTCTGCTGGGTTTGCGTCTGGGGGCGGCATGGTGGTGCAGTGGTTAGCACTGTTGCCTCACACCTCTGGGACCCGGGTTCGAGTCTCTGCCTGGGTCACATGTGTGCGGAGTTTGCATGTTCTCCCCATGTCGTCGTGGGGTTTCCTCCGGGTACTCCGGTTTCCCCCCACAGTCCAAAAACATGCTGAGGCTAATTGGAGTTGCTAAATTGCCCATAGGAGTGCATGCGTGAGTGAATGGTGTGTGAGTGTGCCCTGCGATGGGCTGGCCCCCCATCCTGGGTTGTTCCCTGCCTCGTGCCCATTGTTTCGGGGATCAGCTCTGGACCCCCCCGCGACCCAGTAGGATAAGCGGTTTGAAAAATGGATGGATGGATGGATGGGTTTGCATGTTATCTGTTGATGAATGGAATGGAAAAGAGCATAATAATGATTTTTTTTTTATTTTTTATAAAATCAGAGTCAGACTTTTTTCGCCAGGGACCCAATATGTTAGAGGAATTTGTTGCAGTGAATTGGTCACAATTAGTATAGTTAACATATAATAAACACCTGACAGACTGAAAGAGAAAAACACTTTACAGGATATACAGGATTCAGACTGACTGCGTAATTTAATTTGTGGGGATTATATTTCTGATGCTCAGAAGTGCTTCCCTTGAGTAACAAACCCTGATGGAATCTCCTGGGACTCTTAGTATGAGAAAATACTGTGGCTACTGTCTTACTCAGATTATTATGTATGTATTTATTAAGTTAAAATCATAGATCCAGCTTCGCATCAGTGTGAAATAGTCAGATAATCAGGAAATAAGGGGAAGTGTCTGGGGTCCTGCTCTGTCTCCTGCCAGTAGGGGTAGTGTGCTGTGTGTCACCCAAAAGAGGCCTGTACTTACCTATTTTCTCTCCTGTGCCCAGTCTGAAGATACCCTCATCACATGGTTTGGATTGTTGCGACAGGGTAACTGCATTTACAGTGATGTAACGGAATCAGTTTTCTTTGTGCCGTTATAACACTGCACAGAAAAAACAATGTGCATGGCCTTGCGGTGATGTGTGTATACGGGTAGGAGGAATGCCACAGCAGATATCGTTGGCCTGTTTTTTTCTTTATTCGATAAAATGATTCCACTCTGACCTGGGGGAACATAGAGTGCACGTACGAAGGGTACTACTCCCTCCCTTTTTGAGGTGGAAGCATTTAGATTAAACGTTGCTTTCGTGAATGAGCCTGGGGAATCTGTTCCTTAAGAACTGCTTTACATTTGCTTGGCTATGTCCGCACAAAATGCCCTTACAGGGAGTCTTGCCTGCCTGGTGATGTCTCAGTTTCTCTGACCACCCTGCACAGGTTGATTGATTTGGTGACTGTTGCTATGGCGAGGTGGAGGTTAATGAGGGCTCTGTCGCGGAGGGTGGTCAGATTCTGCCGGTCAATGCTGTTTCAGATATTGTTTGGAAAATTTTACACGCCTTGATACTGCAAGAGGGATGTTGCAGCGTTGCCATGGTTTCAGTCTCTACTGGACTAATCTGGCAGTGCCCATTTTATCCACATCAGCCCTGCAGCATGTGATCTAAGCTGTCCTGCTGGGTACTGCAACAAACAACGACGTGGGTAGCAATCTGTTGTTTATGTAAAATGCCCCAAACATCCGTAAAACGTGTTTTCCTCATACTGATATGTTCAAAAACAAAATCTAACTTAAACTAAATCATTAATAATTCATTTCAAATAAATCATTGATGATTAACTTTATAAATTCATTATCAAAGTTCATCTTTTTATCATGAAAGAATGAAATGCGTGTTTATAAAATGTAGGTGTTATTTGAGAATCAGTTATAATGTAAAGGTTTAGAAGAAGATGATGGCAGGTTATTGGACTTCAGTATAAGAAGGATGATCCAGATTAGATAGAAACCATGTTACCCTGGTAACCCCTCCTTGTTGTCAACAGGGACCACGCTACCCTGTCAGATCTCCAGTGAAGATGGAGACCCAGGGCCCCCTGGTTTGCCAGGCCCCCCAGGTAACATTCAGAACCCTGCACTATACTCACAAGGAAGCTCCATGTCGGTGTGCTCTCACTCAAAAAGCATTCAGGTTCCCTCTGGTTTATTAGTGGACATATTTAATCAGGGGTTTCATCAGCTCATAATCATGTTAGGTCACTTTCCAAAATATCCTTTCAACTGAATTCATCTGAATTCAAAGTCAGATTGTCTTTAATGATTAGCAATATCATATAGGTCATTACATTGTAGCTATAGTCGAGCTACATTCTGTCTGCATTGCTAATGCTGTTAACAATGGTGCACTTCTTGAATCAGGACTGGAAGGACAGTCTGGTGTTCCTGGAAAAGCGGGTCGACTCGGTTTGGATGGTGTGAAGGGTGAGAGAGGCGAGCCTGGCTTTGGTGGACTGCGTGGGCCACAAGGTGAGAGCACATCTGCTGTGGAGGGGTCCTGATAAGAGTTCTCTCTCAGAAGGTCACATGTTATCTCTCTCCAACATCTCACTCTGGATTAACAGGCTTTCCAGGGCCGCAAGGGGATCCGGGGACCCCTGGACTTCCAGGGGAGAGCAGACCGGGACTTCCTGGAAGGCCCGGACTTCCAGGGCTGCCTGGGATGAAAGGGCGGCCGGGCGAGGTACTGGATTCCCTTGGGGCTCGAGGCTTGCCTGGCCTGCCTGGAATAGATGGAGCTAAGGGCGAACCTGGGGAGCCAGGCCTCTCAGGGACCCCTGGTGAGTTCTTCGCCCCACCATATAAAACCTCAGTATTTAGTTTGTGGCGAATGTGGAAGTTCTCCCCAGAACTATGTGACCATGTGTCTGCTTGGCCAGCTCTTCTATTGCACTTGCTAACCTGTTCCCTGCTACCACAGGTCTCAGTGGGCATATAGGGAATCCTGGGATAAAAGGGATACGTGGAGTGGACGGTCCAGAGGGGATCCTGGGTATGCCTGGGCCCCCAGGTGCTGCCTTTGGACCACCAGGACCTCCTGGAAGAAATGGACTTGTTGGTGCTCCAGGTCAGAGTGCTGCCTAGTGTGAAGACAAACTTAAAATGTATGTATTCCTAATCACAGCCAGAGGGAGGCAGTATGGCTCCAATAAAGCACTAATTTTACAGCCAGATATAATGGGAATTGGGGGATAATGATTGGTCTCCGTGGTTTGAGTGGAGTCCAGTTCTTTCAATGTTGTTATGCTTTGTGTATTACTGTGAAGAAGGACTTCAGCTTGCGATTAGTAGGATGCAGACTGTTAGTCTTTCCAGAGATAACCATGTGGATAATAGGCAGTATAGCATTAATGCTAACAGGTACTGTCACCGCCCAAATGATCAGGTTAATAATTAATATATGCATGTTTTTTTTGTTTAAATCTTCCTTTCTGGATGTTTTTTTTGTTGTTGTTCTCCACCTTCACCCTCCCATCCCTTCATTTCGGGGGCTTGGTAAGGCTGTCCAGGTGAGACTGCCGTCTGCTACAAAGCCCCGCCCACTCAGGGCTCGCAGACTATAAGCCTAACCGTAGAGCGACACTCTGCTTTAACCCTCCAAAGCCCACCACCAGCATCAGACATGACATCCGACATGCTCTCTCTTCATATTTGATCCTCAGGAACATGATGAATAATCCATATTTGGGCATTTAATAGCTATACAGGTCCCACTATGAAAGAGTTGGGTGGCTTAATAATCTCATCTGGGGGGGCTCCACACTTATGCAGAGAGATCCCAGTAGAGCCTGAGAGTGTGTAACTTAGCGTACGCCAGGTAGGTAGCAGAAACAGGTTGGGGTCCCTCTAATCCCCAGCTGCCCTTCCCCTGGCTCTGGTGAGACTGGGTCCTGGATCTTTATTAACATGAGCTTAGGTGCCTTTGCAGGCATGTGCCTAATCCTGCTGTGCTTGTGTGGCTCCCCTTTAACACACCCCAGCCCACAGACTCGACGCTCCACCGCTGCCGTTCTGCTTTATGGGCTATTGGCAAAGGGGGAGCAAAGCAATTGGCTGCGTACTGCAACAGTTTAAGCTTTTCGTTCATGTTAGTTAGTATGTTCAAGATCAGTCAGTGACTCAGTCAGTGTTGGGGAAGTTACACACAAAATGAATCCCTTAAAGGTTCAGAGAGTACAAATCCAGACCAAGGTTTTGTTTCAACCAACCAGTTGAATACATTGTGGCTATGAATTTTTTTTTCTCAACTTTTTATACTCAAGGTTTATACAAAACCTTGATTTATATTTGTACTTTCTGGATCTGAACTTCCCAACTCTTTTAATGCATTACTTTTGTGAGTAACTTCCCCAGGACTGGCCTCATTGTTCCTCCCCCCTCAGCAATACGAGGATGGCCCCACTGTGGTGGCCATAGGAGAACCTCAGTGGTGACTGCTGTTCTGTTGCTTGCAGGATTTCCAGGACTGCAAGGCTCATTAGGTGACCCTGGGACCTCAGGACCTCCTGGAGTGAAGGGATTGCCTGGACCGCCAGGAGCCCCGGGGTCCCCAGGATTTCAAGGGTTCCAGGGCCGCCCAGGAGTTGTAGGGCGAGACGGGATCCCTGGTGAACCAGGAGTGAAGGGTAAAGGGAATTTCCCCTGGATAATTACAGACTTTTGCCACTATCTGCCGCAGTATGTGTTTCTGCTTGTGTATTTGTTCTGCTGTATGCAATTTTGTGTGCTTCTGTATGTGTGCACATTTAAGTATGTATATATAGGTTTCACTCACTATCTGAAAGTAGAGTGTTCCTATAAACCATTTGTAATCCAAAATGACACAAAGCAAAGAAACATCCATATATCCATTTTCCAAACCGCTTATCCTACTGGGTCCCGGGGGGTCCGGAGCCTACAGCAAAGAAACAATTACCATTAATTTATATGGGAAATTTTTCTGCAATCCCAGACTGAAAAAATATCCCACCAAATCATACCAAATTGCACACAACACCTACACTAACATGTAGTAAAAGCAGGATAAACACACAGCCAATATAAAGTAGAAATAATGTATGAATAATGTAATTTCATATACCAGAATTGATACAGTCATGCGTGGCTTAACGACAGGGATACTTTTGAGAAATGCTTTGGTAGGTGATTCTGTTCATCATAGAGTGTACAAACCTAGATGGTACAGCCTACTACTCACCCAGGAGTAACGATAAAATAACGATAAAATGTACAGTATAGTAAATACATAAACCAGTAACATAGTTGTTTAATATCATAACCAAGTATTATGTACTGTACATAATTGTACTTGTTATCCATTTATATGACTGGCAGATCAGTAGATTTGGTTACACCAGCATCACCACAAACATGTGAGTAATACATTGGGCTATGACATTATGACGACTATGACATTGGTAGGTGATAAAAATTTTTTAGCCCCATCAATGTCTTATGGGACTATGTGTATGTGGTGCTTCGTTAACCGAAATGTCATTGTGCGATGCGTGACCATATATCTGTAATTGGCTTGCTGATAAACAAATGCCAAAAGCTATTTCTGCTTTTGTCCTTTTTGTAAACGCAAAAGTCTGCTTCAGAATTCTTTCACTTAGTCAAAACAGGTGCTAATGTAGGTCTTTTGTAAAAGCAACGTAGTGCAAAGTGAACATTCAAAAAGCAGGAATTCCTTTGCATGTATTTGTGCTCTACAGGTGAGAGAGGTATTTTGGGAATGTTGGGTTTCCCTGGAAAACCCGGATCTCCTGGGGGTCCTGGGCTACCAGGAGCTAAAGGAGTGCCAGGTTCCCCCGGAATGGAGGGATTACAAGGAGAGACTGGTGCAAAGGGTCAGAGAGGTACAGCTCTCTCTAAAGTGCCACCACCTGAAAAAGTGGAGGCAATGCAAACCTGATTAAAAGAAAGGCGGTGTGACACCTGCTGTATGCCAGACTGCTGTCTGTGTTTCAGGGATCCAGGGGAACCGTGGACCTCCTGGGCCGGCACCCATCTTGCCAGTGCTGATAAAGGGCGATGAAGGAGACAGGGGACCTGATGGGCTTCCTGGCTTTCCAGGTCCAAGAGGTACGACAGCCATGTGCTCCAGAAGAACGAGGGTTCACTTGTCACTAAACCTTATCCTCTGGTTAAATGAATTCACTAGGATTCTATGATTAGCGGCAGTTGGACTCTATGCAACAGGTAGTAAAACACAGATACAGCACAGTCAGATGATTATCCCTGTGTTACCAACTGACTGCCTGCAGGTGACAAAGGTGTTGTGGGTCAGCCTGGTCAGCCCGGCCTGCCTGGCTTCTCCGGTATGGTGAAGGGTGCCCCAGGTCTCCCTGGTCTACCAGGACCCTTAGGAGAACCTGGTTTCCTTGGTCCAAAGGGCTCCCTGGGAATAATGGGTTTCCCTGGCATGCCTGGGTCACAGGTGAGCATCCTCACTTCTACAGATTATACATTAATAAGATACTAAGAAACGCACATATAAATGCTGCCTGCAGTGGGATTCTGGCCCCCCACTACCCAGTGAGGTTGGTAGATGGATGGATGGACATCTAAACTCATCTATTGAAGACCAGGGGTGGCGAACCTGATCCATGAAGAGCCTCTGTGGGTGCAAGATTTTGGGATGACTTCTGAATCAGCCAATAATAAAGCAGTGGTTCTCAACTGCAGTTCCGGGGACCCGTTGTGATTGGCTGATTGAGAGGTCACCCCAAAAACCCGCACTCACACCGGCTCTCCATGGATCAGGCTCGCCACCCCTGCCTTAGACGTACATGCATTCTACAGATGGATATATGCACATAAAGAGATCTACAAATAAGACACATGCATATATACAGACCGAAAAATCCATACACACGTGCATATCTATACACAATAAGATGATGTGGCTAGGATTCCTGGTTAGCTAATGTGTGATGTCATTCAGGGGGAAGCCGGTCCACTTGGATCACCTGGATTTACAGGAAGTCCTGGACAGGATGGGCAGAAAGGTAAACTTTAATTTGGGGTCTTCTGAGTAATTCAGCTGAATTGAATTGTCCATTTATTCAGTATGTGAAGGTTTATAATCTGTGCTTAGTCTCCTAGTACCAATGTCTAGCAGCAACAGTTCTCTATGCCCTCTGATTCCCAGGTGAGCAGGGTGATTCCCCTGCTATACCTGGAGCCCCTGGTCTTCAAGGTCTTACCGGAGACCCTGGATTCCCAGGTGAGCCCTGGACTTCACTCAGTCAAGAGCATGTGGTCTGTGTAGGTGTCATAGGGACTTATGCATTCTGCACCTGTGCAATCAGCACTTGCCCATCCCATGACTTCTCCTAGGTGACCGCGGAAGGCCAGGCATGCCAGGAGATGCAGGTGTTCCTGGCAGACCTGGTGTGGATGGCCAGAAAGCCCTTCCAGGGGAGCCAGGCAGACCAGGTTCAAGGGGTGAGTGCCGTCACAATGGAGGTAGCTCAGCATGGGACACTGATGTCACACCTGACCGGGAGCTGATGTTGTTACTTACAGGACCTCCTGGCTCCTCTGGCAGTCAAGGCCAGACTGGCCTCCCAGGCATGATAGGCCTGCAGGGCTTCACTGGCCTTCCTGGATCCCCTGGCCCTGAAGGCCAGAAAGGTGCTTGAACCGGCTCTCTGTATCACCCCTTAATCCTTCCTTTGGGAGACCTTCTCCCTACTATTAATGCATTATAGTACAACCAAAACATGAGATGTAAGTACCCTGTTAAACGCAGATAAGTAATACCTATGTTAAATAATATACAAACAGTGCTGCAAATATAAAGTGTATTTCAGTAATTACAGATGCTCGCCGGATTATGATGGTCCATGTTACAATATTTCAACTTTACGATGGGTGAATGTTTTTCACTTTCAGTACATTATTCAATAAATTGCATGAGATATTCAGTGTTAATGATTCTGCCCAACTGTAGGCTAAGGTAAGTGTTCTAAGCATGTTTAAATGCTTTTCCTGCCTTAGGAAAGTAATCCCTTCAAATTTAAAGAAATTTATTTAAAGAAAATATAGAGCACTTATCTTCCATTTACATAGGTATTCAACCTATTTGCTATGGTATTTCAAACTGAGCTCAGATATATTTTGTTTGATTATTTTTGTCTTGAACATGATTGTAGTCCACCTGTGGCACATTTACTTGACTGAAAAAGTCACACACCTTTCTGTATATTTCTGAAGGTACTCTCTGTATTAAATGTATTTTGGGAACATGGAGTCCAGCATGATCCTCTCTCCACTACAGGACTTCCTGGTCCTTCTGGGCTTGATGGGCTCAATGGATTGAAAGGGGCCAGTGGTCCACCAGGAACCCCAGGTGAGTGAGATCCTCGTTCTGCTTGTTCTGTCTTTTTTGACCTTCCCAGCTGATCATTTGTTAGCCTATTTCACTCGGGTTAGATAGACAGAACCAAGAAAATGAAGTGACCACATTCAAGAAATCAGATCTAATCCTTTGTCATGGGGAATTAATATCTACAGGTTCAGATGAAAAAGGCCTTCCAGGGTTTCCTGGTCCTGCTGGCCCTAAGGGGGAAAGGGGCGTGGGCCAGCCTGGTGCCTGTGGTGTCCCTGGGGAGGTGGGCTTCAGAGGAGAACTAGGTGAGGACTGGATACCACGTTTATTCTGTAGGTGCAAGAAGCATGCCGATTCTCAGATAGAAAGTTGAGTAGAGACAAGTGAAACAAGAATTATTACACCTCAACACCAAATGTTCTTTCGGTTTCTTTTCAGTCTTAGAAAATAATGACTAAATAGAACTGTTATTAAGAAACGTATACTAATAATATCCGCAGGTAACCCCGGGATGCAGGGCATTCCTGGCCTTCCTGGGCCCAGAGGCATCTCTGTGGCCTCCGACATTGTAGGCCCTCCTGGAGACCCCGGTTTACCTGGGCTAGATGGAGAGCAAGGGTTCCAAGGACCTCCTGGCCCCCCTGGTCCTGCTGGGCCCAGTACTGCCCAGGGTGACAGAGGAGACCCAGGTTCCCCCGGCTTCTCTGGTTTGCCGGGTCTACGTGGGGATCCTGGAAGCCTGGGAGCTCCAGGACTGCCAGGAGGTGCTGGACCCATTGGGGCCAAAGGTGAGTGTTGAGAGTGACGGCAATACTGTAGATTCAGTGATCTACAGTCTGTCTTCTTCTGAAAAGCTAATCGTGTTTCCTTTCTGCCAACCAAAATAATGAGAGCCTGAGCTGAATCACCAGCCTCGTGTTTTCCAGGAGAAAGTGGGGACCCTGGTGTCAGTGGTCCCCCAGGGCAGCCAGGTCTTGTGGGTGACCCTGGGTTGTTCGGAATCAAGGGACAGAAGGGTGCCCGAGGTATGGTGTGGAATGCACATTAGCTGTTAGCCAAGCATTTTAAGCAGCATTAATAGAGTAACCGGTTCTGCTAGATGAGGCTAAACTCCCATCTCTTCGCATCACAGGTCCCACTGGATCAAAAGGTTGTCCTTGGATGGTGGAGGTGCCGGTTGGGGATCCCGGTCCTGTTGGTGTTTCTGGTCAGATTGGAGAGAATGGCAGCCCGGGGCAACCTGGCCTACCAGGGCCTTTTGGTGAGAGTCTGAGAATGGTTTGGTTTTGCTATTGTATAAAAGGAATAACATATGAGAAGGAGTACAGTTGTACTCCAATATATCACAGCTGTGATTCGGTCGTAGGCACTTCAAGGAGACAAAAGTGCATACAGGCAGTAGAGACACATGGACTTCAACCAGCTATACTCTGAATTTTTTCCGGTTCAGCAGCTTATAAAAACGTAACATCCGAAAAAGATAACAAATCCAAGAGAAATCCAACAAAACGGAATACGTATGAACCTTTATTTTACTCTCACTTCTGCCTACCTTGATTTTTGAAACTGGTGGAAATGCAGGCAGGTTCTCAAAAAGCATAGAGCAAGACCAAGCCCAGCGCCGGCTCCAAATGAGGCATACTGTATGTAAGGGTTTTTAGATACACCTGTAAAGCGGATACAGCTGATGTGAAAAGTCCGAGTCCGGTTATACTCTGATACCAGCACTCATAGAATGCATCTTGTCCAGTCAGATTTCTTGGTTGGAACTAACAGTTGTATAATTTAATTTAAAGTTGGTACACAATATCACATGTAACATTTGTTCAACTAAGGCCCATCAGTTAGTGCTGAAGCATACTTCTTCATGCAAAGAGCAAAGCTTCACGATCAACATGAAGGACTACAGTTTATCACAAGTGTGCATTTTAATGTTTCCTATTGTCAAGTTGATTATTGTCCTGATGTACAGTGCCGTCCATAATGTTTGGGTCTTAGATATTTTTTTATTTGCCTGCATACTCTGCAGTTTTATATTTGTAATCAAACTATTCACATGTGGTCAAAGTGCCCACTGTCAGATTTTATTAAAGGTTATATTTATACACCAAGAAAGACCTCCACAGCTACTGACAAAAGAATTGTCATTGTAATGAAAAAGAAAATCCCCAAACACCTTTCCCAAGGTTCAGAAACATTTCTCAAGAGGCAGGTGTGGATTTGGCAAGATACAAACCAAAGGTCAGCCACAAAAACCGGACAACCAGGTTACAGTTTGCCAAGAAATACTTGAAAGAGCAAGTAGAGTTTTGGAGGGAAAAAAAGGTTTTCTAGACAGACGAGACCAAGATTAACTTGTATCAGAGTGATGGCAGGAGCGAAGTATGGAGGCGAAAAGGAACTGCCCAAGATCCAAAGCCTGCCGCCTGATCTGTGAAAGATGGCGGCGGTGTGTTATGGCTGCGGCATGCATGTCCGTCGCAGTACTGGCACACTTACCTGCATTGATGTAACTGCTGATTACAGCAGTGGCAAAATGAATTCTAAAGTATATATAAACAACTAATCTGTTCAAGTTCAAGCACAAGCCTCCAAACACATTGCCCGGCGCGTCATCTTACAGCAGGACAATGATCTCTAATAAACTGCTAAAGCAACAAAGGAGTTTTTCAAAGCTAAAAATTGGAAAATTCTTGCCTTGCCAGCCCAGTTACCTGATCTCAGTCCAATTGACTGTGGCTTTCATATGCTGGGGGGGGGGGGGGGGGAAC